>NW_027276487.1:0-38980 GCF_030028105.1 Mobula birostris | reverse complement strand
AGAGAGGGTGTTACACACTGGGTGTGTTTACAGGGATAGAGAGGGTGTTACACACTGGGTGTGTTTACAGGGATAGAGAGGGTGTTACACACTGGGTGTGTTTACAGGGATAGAGAGGGTGTTACACACTGGACGTGTTTACAGGGATAGAGAGGGTGTTACACACTGGATGTGTTTATAGGGATAGAGAGGGTGTTACACACTGGGTGTGTTTATAGGGATAGAGAGGGTGTTACACACTGGATGTGTTTATAGGGATAGAGAGGGTGTTACACACTGGATGTGTTTATAGGGATAGAGAGGGTGTTACACACTGGATGTGTTTACAGGGACAGAGAGGATGTTACACACTGGATGTGTTTACAGGGATAGAGAGGGTGTTACACACTGGATGTGTTTATAGGAATAGAGAGGGTGTTACACACTGGATGTGTTTACAGGGATAGAGAGGGTGTTACACACTGGTTGTGTTACTGGGGTAGAGAGGGTGTTACACACTGGATGTGTTTACAGGGATAGAGAGGGTGTTACACACTGGATGTGTTTACAGGGATAGAGAGGGTGTTACACACTGGGTGTGTTTACAAGGATAGAGAGGATGTTACACACTGGGTGTGTTTACAGGGATAGAGAGGGTGTTGCACACTGGATGTGTTTACAGGGATAGAGAGGGTGTTACACACTGGATGTGCTTACAGGGATAGAGAGGGTGTTACACACTGGATGTGTTTACAGGGATAGAGAGGGTGTTACACACTGGATGTGTTTACAGGGATAGAGAGGGTGTCACACTGGGTGTGTTTACAGGGACAGAGAGGGTGTTACACACTGGATGTGTTTTCAGGGGTAGAGAGGGTGTTACACACTGGGTGTGTTTACAGGGATAGAGAGGGTGTCACACACTGGGTGTGTTTACAGGGATAGAGAGGGTGTTACACACTGGGTGTGTTTACAGGGATAGAGAGGGTGTTACACACTGGGTGTGTTTACAGGGATAGAGAGGGTGTCACACACTGGATGTGTTTACAGTGATGGAGAGGGAGTTACACACTGGATGTGTTTACAGGGATAGAGAGGGTGTTACACACTGGATGTGTTTACAGGGATAGAGAGGGTGTTACACACTGGGTGTGTTTACAGTGATGGAGAGGGAGTTACACACTGGATGTGTTTACAGGGATAGAGAGGGTGTTACACACTGGATGTGTTTACAGGGATAGAGAGGATGTTACACACTGAATGTGTTTACAGGGACAGAGAGGGTGTTACACACTGGATGTGTTTACAGGGATAGAGAGGGTGTCACACACTGGATATGTTTACAGGGATGGAGAGGGTGTTACACACTGGGTGTGTTTATAGGGATGGAGAGGGTGTTACACACTGGGTGTGTTTATAGGGACAGAGAGGGTGTCACACACTGGGTGTGTTTACAGGGATAGAGAGGGTGTTACACACTGGATGTGTTTACAGGGATAGAGAGGGTGTTACACACTGGATATGTTTACAGGGATAGAGAGGGTGTTACACACTGGATGTGTTTACAGGGATAGAGAGGGTGTTACACACTGGGTGTGTTTACAGGGATAGAGAGGGTGTTACACACTGGATGTGTTTACAGGGATAGAGAGGGTGTTACACACTGGATGTGTTTACAGGGACAGAGAGGGTGTTACACACTGGGTGTGTTTACAGGGACAGAGAGGGTGTCACACACTGGGTGTGTTTACGGGGATTGAGAGTGTGTTACACACTGGGTGTGTTTATGGGGATAGAGAGGGTGTTACACACTGGATGTGTTTATAGGGATAGAGAGGGTGTTACACACTGGATGTGTTTACAGGGACAGAGAGGATGTTACACACTGGATGTGTTTACAGGGATAGAGAGGGTGTTACACACTGGGTGTGTTTACAGGGATAGAGAGGGTGTTACACACTGGGTGTGTTTACAGGGATAGAGAGGGTGTTACACACGGAATGTGTTTACAGGGATAGAGAGGATGTTACACACTGGGTGTGTTTTCAGGGATAGAGAGGGTGTTACACACTGGGTGTGTTTACAGGGATAGAGAGGGTGTTACACACTGGGTGTGTTTACAGGGATAGAGAGGGTGTTACACACTGGATGTGTTTACAGGGATAGAGAGGGTGTTACACACTGGATGTGTTTATAGGGATAGAGAGGGTGTTACACACTGGGTGTATTTACAGGGATAGAGAGGGTGTTACACACTGGGTGTGTTTACAGGGATAGAGAGGGTGTTACACACTGGATGTGTTTATAGGAATAGAGAGGGTGTTACACACTGGATGTGTTTACAGGGATAGAGAGGGTGTTACACACTGGTTGTGTTACTGGGGTAGAGAGGGTGTTACACACTGGATGTGTTTACAGGGATAGAGAGGGTGTTACACACTGGATGTGTTTACAGGGATAGAGAGGGTGTTACACACTGGGTGTGTTTACAAGGATAGAGCGGATGTTACACACTGGGTGTGTTTACAGGGATAGAGAGGGTGTTGCACACTGGATGTGTTTACAGGGATAGAGAGGGTGTTACACACTGGGTGTGTTTACAGGGATAGAGAGGGTGTTACACACTGGGTGTGTTTACAGGGATAGAGAGGGTGTTACACACTGGATGTGTTTACAGGGATAGAGAGGGTGCTACACACTGGGGTGTTTACAGGGATAGAGAGGGTGTTACACACTGGATGTGCTTACAGGGATAGAGAGGGTGTTACACACTGGATGTGTTTACAGGGATAGAGAGGATGTTACATACTGAATGTGTTTACAGGGACAGAGAGGGTGTTACACACTGGATGTGTTTTCAGGGGTGGAGAGGGTGTTACACACTGGATGTGTTTACAGGGATAGAGAGGGTGTTACACACTGGGTGTGTTTACAGGGATAGAGAGGGTGTTACACACTGGATGTGTTTATAGGGATAGAGAGGGTGTTACACACTGGGTGTGTTTACAGGGATAGAGAGGGTGTTACACACTGGGTGTGTTTACAGGGATAGAGAGGGTGTTACACACTGGATGTGTTTATAGGAATAGAGAGGGTGTTACACACTGGATGTGTTTACAGGGATAGAGAGGGTGTTACACACTGGTTGTGTTACTGGGGTAGAGAGGGTGTTACACACTGGATGTGTTTACAGGGATAGAGAGGGTGTTACACACTGGATGTGTTTACAGGGATAGAGAGGGTGTTACACACTGAGTGTGTTTACAAGGATAGAGAGGATGTTACACACTGGGTGTGTTTACAGGGATAGAGAGGGTGTTGCACACTGGATGTGTTTACAGGGATAGAGAGGGTGTTACACACTGGATGTGCTTACAGGGATAGAGAGGGTGTTACACACTGGATGTGTTTACAGGGATAGAGAGGATGTTACACACTGAATGTGTTTACAGGGACAGAGAGGGTGTTACACACTGGATGTGTTTTCAGGGGTAGAGAGGGTGTTACACACTGGGTGTGCTTACAGGGATAGAGAGGGTGTCACACACTGGGTGTGTTTACAGGGATAGAGAGGGTGTCACACACTGGGTGTGTTTACAGGGATAGAGAGGGTGTTACACACTGGGTGTGTTTACAGGGATAGAGAGGGTGTTACACACTGGATGTGTTTACAGGGATAGAGAGGGTGTTGCACACTGGATGTGTTTACAGGGATAGAGAGGGTGTTGCACACTGGATGTGTTTACAGGGATAGAGAGGGTGTTACACACTGGGTGTGTTCACAGGGACAGAGAGGGTGTCACACACTGGGTGTATTTACAGGGATAGAGAGGTTGTTACACACTAAATGTGTTTACAGGGACAGAGAGGGTGTTACACACTGGATGTGTTTATAGGGATAGAGAGGGTGTTACACACTGGATGTGTTTATAGGGATAGAGAGGGTGTTACACACTGGATGAGTTTATAGGGATAGAGAGGGTGTTACACACTGGATGTGTTTATAGGGATAGAGAGGGTGTTACACACTGGATGTGTTTACAGGGACAGAGAGGATGTTACACACTGGATGTGTTTACAGGGATAGAGAGGGTGTTACACACTGGATGTGTTTATAGGGATAGAGAGGGTGTTACACACTGGATGAGTTTATAGGGATAGAGAGCGTGTTACACACTGGATGTCTTTATAGGGATAGAGAGGGTGTTACACACTGGATGTGTTTACAGGGACAGAGAGGATGTTACACACTGGATGTGTTTACAGGGATAGAGAGGGTGTTACACACTGGGTGTGTTTACAGGGATAGAGAGGGTGTTACACACTGGGTGTGTTTACAGGGATAGAGAGAGTGTTACACACTGGGTGTGTTTACAGGGATAGAGAGGGTGTTACACACTGGGTGTGTTTACAGGGATAGAGAGGGTGTTACACACTGGATGTGTTTACAGGGATAGAGAGGGTGTTACACACTGGATGTGTTTATAGGGATAGAGAGGGTGTTACACACTGGGTGTGTTTACAGGGATAGAGAGGGTGTTACACACTGGGTGTGTTTACAGGGATAGAGAGGGTGTTACACACTGGATGTGTTTATAGGAATAGAGAGGGTGTTACACACTGGATGTGTTTACAGGGATAGAGAGGGTGTTACACACTGGTTGTGTTACTGGGGTAGAGAGGGTGTTACACACTGGATGTGTTTACAGGGATAGAGAGGGTGTTACACACTGGATGTGTTTACAGGGATAGAGAGGGTGTTACACACTGGGTGTGTTTACAAGGATAGAGAGGATGTTACACACTGGGTGTGTTTACAGGGATAGAGAGGGTGTTGCACACTGGATGTGTTTACAGGGATAGAGAGGGTGTTACACACTGGATGTGCTTACACGGATAGAGAGGGTGTTACACACTGGATGTGTTTACAGGGATAGAGAGGATGTTACACACTGAATGTGTTTACAGGGACAGAGAGGGTGTTACACACTGGATGTGTTTTCAGGGGTAGAGAGGGTGTTACACACTGGGTGTGTTTACAGGGATAGAGAGGGTGTTACACACTGGATGTGTTTACAGGGACAGAGAGGGTGTTACACACTGGGTGTGTTTACAGGGACAGAGAGGGTGTCACACACTGGGTGTGTTTACGGGGATTGAGAGTGTGTTACACACTGGGTGTGTTTATGGGGATAGAGAGGGTGTTACACACTGGATGTGTTTATAGGGATAGAGAGGGTGTTACACACTGGATGTGTTTACAGGGACAGAGAGGATGTTACACACTGGATGTGTTTACAGGGATAGAGAGGGTGTTACACACTGGGTGTGTTTACAGGGATAGAGAGGGTGTTACACACTGGGTGTGTTTACAGGGATAGAGAGGGTGTTACACACTCGGTGTGTTTACAGGGATAGAGAGGGTGTTACACACTGGGTGTGTTTACAGGGATAGAGAGGGTGTTACACACTGGATGTGTTTACAGGGATAGAGAGGGTGTTACACACTGGATGTGTTTATAGGGATAGAGAGGGTGTTACACACTGGGTGTGTTTACAGGGATAGAGAGGGTGTTACACACTGGATGTGTTTACAGGGACAGAGAGGGTGTTACACACTGGATGTGTTTACAGGGATAGAGAGGGTGTTACACACTGGTTGTGTTACTGGGGTAGAGAGGGTGTTACACACTGGATGTGTTTACAGGGATAGAGAGGGTGTTACACACTGGATGTGTTTACAGGGATAGAGAGGGTGTTACACACTGGGTGTGTTTACAGGGATAGAGAGGGTGTTACACACTGGATGTGTTTATAGGAATAGAGAGGGTGTTACACACTGGATGTGTTTACAGGGATAGAGAGGGTGTTACACACTGGTTGTGTTACTGGGGTAGAGAGGGTGTTACACACTGGATGTGTTTACAGGGATAGAGAGGGTGTTACACACTGGGTGTGTTTACAGGGATAGAGAGGGTGTTACACACTGGGTGTGTTTACAAGGATAGAGAGGATGTTACACACTGGGTGTGTTTACAGGGATAGAGAGGGTGTTGCACACTGGATGTGTTTACAGGGATAGAGAGGGTGTTACACACTGGATGTGCTTACAGGGATAGAGAGGGTGTTACACACTGGATGTGTTTACAGGGATAGAGAGGATGTTACATACTGAATGTGTTTACAGGGACAGAGAGGGTGTTACACACTGGATGTGTTTTCAGGGGTAGAGAGGGTGTTACACACTGGGTGTGTTTACAGGGATAGAGAGGGTGTTACACACTGGGTGTGTTTACAGGGATAGAGAGGGTGTTGCACACTGGATGTGTTTACAGGGATAGAGAGGGTGTCACACACTGGGTGTGTTTACAGGGATAGAGAGGGTGTTACACACTGGATGTGTTTACAGGGATAGAGAGGGTGTTACACACTGGGGTGTTTACAGGGATAGAGAGGGTGTCACACACTGGACGTGTTTACAGGGATAGAGAGGGTGCTACACACTGGGGTGTTTACAGGGATAGAGAGGGTGTTACACACTGGGGTGTTTACAGGGATAGAGAGGGTGTCACACACTGGGTGTGTTTACAGGGATAGAGAGAGTGTTACACACTGGGTGTGTTTACAGGGATAGAGAGGGTGTTACACACTGGATGTGTTTACAGGGACAGAGAGTGTGTTACACACTGGATGTGTTTACAGGGATAGAGAGGGTGTTACACACTGGATGTGTTTATAGGGATAGAGAGGGTGTTACACACTGGGTGTGTTTACAGGGATAGAGAGGGTGTTACACACTGGGTGTGTTTACAGGGATAGAGAGGGTGTTACACACTGGATGTGTTTATAGGAATAGAGAGGGTGTTACACACTGGATGTGTTTACAGGGATAGAGAGGGTGTTACACACTGGATGTGTTTACAGGGATAGAGAGGGTGTTACACACTGGATGTGTTTACAGGGATAGAGAGGGTGTTACACACTGGGTGTGTTTACAAGGATAGAGAGGATGTTACACACTGGGTGTGTTTACAGGGATAGAGAGGGTGTTGCACACTGGATGTGTTTACAGGGATAGAGAGGGTGTTACACACTGGATGTGCTTACAGGGATAGAGAGGGTGTTACACACTGGATGTGTTTACAGGGATAGAGAGGATGTTACACACTGAATGTGTTTACAGGGACAGAGAGGGTGTTACACACTGGATGTGTTTTCAGGGGTAGAGAGGGTGTTACACACTGGGTGTGTTTACAGGGATAGAGATGGTGTCACACACTGGGTGTGTTTACAGGGATAGAGAGGGTGTCACACACTGGGTGTGTTTACAGGGATAGAGAGGGTGTTACACACTGGTTGTGTTACTGGGGTAGAGAGGGTGTTACACACTGGATGTGTTTACAGGGATAGAGAGGATGTTACACACTGGGTGTGTTTACAGGGATAGAGAGGGTGTTGCACACTGGATGTGTTTACAGGGATAGAGAGGGTGTTACACACTGGATGTGCTTACACGGATAGAGAGGGTGTTACACACTGGATGTGTTTACAGGGATAGAGAGGATGTTACACACTGAATGTGTTTACAGGGACAGAGAGGGTGTTACACACTGGATGTGTTTTCAGGGGTAGAGAGGGTGTTACACACTGGGTGTGTTTACAGGGATAGAGAGGGTGTTACACACTGGATGTGTTTACAGGGACAGAGAGGGTGTTACACACTGGGTGTGTTTACAGGGACAGAGAGGGTGTCACACACTGTGTGTGTTTACGGGGATTGAGAGTGTGTTACACACTGGGTGTGTTTATGGGGATAGAGAGGGTGTTACACACTGGATGTGTTTATAGGGATAGAGAGGGTGTTACACACTGGATGTGTTTACAGGGACAGAGAGGATGTTACACACTGGATGTGTTTACAGGGATAGAGAGGGTGTTACACACTGGGTGTGTTTACAGGGATAGAGAGGGTGTTACACACTGGGTGTGTTTACAGGGATAGAGAGGGTGTTACACACTGGGTGTGTTTACAGGGATAGAGAGGGTGTTACACACTGGGTGTGTTTACAGGGATAGAGAGGGTGTTACACACTGGATGTGTTTACAGGGATAGAGAGGGTGTTACACACTGGATGCGTTTATAGGGATAGAGAGGGTGTTACACACTGGGTGTGTTTACAGGGATAGAGAGGGTGTTACACACTGGGTGTGTTTACAGGGATAGAGAGGGTGTTACACACTGGATGTGTTTATAGGAATAGAGAGGGTGTTACACACTGGATGTGTTTACAGGGATAGAGAGGGTGTTACACACTGGTTGTGTTACTGGGGTAGAGAGGGTGTTACACACTGGATGTGTTTACAGGGATAGAGAGGGTGTTACACACTGGATGTGTTTACAGGGATAGAGAGGGTGTTACACACTGGGTGTGTTTACAAGGATAGAGAGGATGTTACACACTGGGTGTGTTTACAGGGATAGAGAGGGTGTTGCACACTGGATGTGTTTACAGGGATAGAGAGGATGTTACATACTGAATGTGTTTACAGGGACAGAGAGGGTGTTACACACTGGATGTGTTTTCAGGGGTAGAGAGGGTGTTACACACTGGGTGTGTTTACAGGGATAGAGAGGGTGTTACACACTGGGTGTGTTTACAGGGATAGAGAGGGTGTTACACACTGGGGTGTTTACAGGGATAGAGAGGGTGTCACACACTGGACGTGTTTACAGGGATAGAGAGGGTGCTACACACTGGGGTGTTTACAGGGATAGAGAGGGTGTTACACACTGGGGTCTTTATAGGGATAGAGAGGGTGTTACACACTGGGTGTATTTACAGGGATAGAGAGGGTGTTACACACTGGGTGTGTTTACAGGGATAGAGAGGGTGTTACACACTGGGTGTGTTTACAGGGATAGAGAGGGTGTTACACACTGGGTGTGTTTACAGGGATAGAGAGGGTGTTACACACTGGATGTGTTTACAGGATAGAGAGGGTGTTACACACTGGATGTGTTTATAGGGATAGAGAGGGTGTTACACACTGGGTGTGTTTACAGGGATAGAGAGGGTGTTACACACTGGGTGTGTTTACAGGGATAGAGAGGGTGTTACACACTGGATGTGTTTATAGGAATAGAGAGGGTGTTACACACTGGATGTGTTTACAGGGATAGAGAGGGTGTTACACACTGGTTGTGTTACTGGGGTAGAGAGGGTGTTACACACTGGATGTGTTTACAGGGATAGAGAGGGTGTTACACACTGGATGTGTTTACAGGGATAGAGAGGGTGTTACACACTGAGTGTGTTTACAAGGATAGAGAGGATGTTACACACTGGGTGTGTTTACAGGGATAGAGAGGGTGTTGCACACTGGATGTGTTTTACAGGGATAGAGAGGGTGTTACACACTGGATGTGCTTACAGGGAAAGAGAGGGTGTTACACACTGGATGTGTTTACAGGGATAGAGAGGATGTTACACACTGAATGTGTTTACAGGGACAGAGAGGGTGTTACACACTGGATGTGTTTTCAGGGGTAGAGAGGGTGTTACACACTGGGTGTGCTTACAGGGATAGAGAGGGTGTCACACACTGGCTGTGTTTACAGGGATAGAGAGGGTGTCACACACTGGGTGTGTTTACAGGGATAGAGAGGGTGTTACACACTGGGTGTGTTTACAGGGATAGAGAGGGTGTTACACACTGGGTGTGTTTACAGGGATAGAGAGGGTGTTACACACTGGATGTGTTTACAGGGATAGAGAGGGTGTTGCACACTGGATGAGTTTACAGGGATAGAGAGGGTGATACACACTGGGTGTGTTTAGAGGGATAGAGAGGGTGTTACACACTGGGTGTGTTTACAGGGACAGAGAGGGTGTCACACACTGGGTGTGTTTACAGGGATAGAGAGGGTGTTACACACTGGATGTATTTACAGGGATAGAGAGGATGTTACACACTAAATGTGTTTACAGGGACAGACAGGGTGTTACACACTGGATGTGTTTATAGGGATAGAGAGGGTGTTACACACTGGATGTGTTTATAGGGATAGAGAGGGTGTTACACACTGGATGTGTTTACAGGGATAGAGAGGGTGTCACACACTGGGTGTGTTTACAGGGATAGAGAGGGTGTTACACACTGGATGTGTTTATAGGGATAGAGAGGGTGTTACACACTGGATGTGTTTACAGGGACAGAGAGGATGTTACACACTGGATGTGTTTACAGGGATAGAGAGGGTGTTACACATTGGGTGTGTTTACAGGGATAGAGAGGGTGTTACACACTGGGTGTGTTTACAGGGATAGAGAGAGTGTTACACACTGGGTGTGTTTACAGGGATAGAGAGGGTGTTACACACTGGGTGTGTTTACAGGGATAGAGAGGGTGTTACACACTGGATGTGTTTACAGGGATAGAGAGGGTGTTACACACTGGATGTGTTTATAGGGATAGAGAGGGTGTTACACACTGGGTGTGTTTACAGGGATAGAGAGGGTGTTACACACTGGGTGTGTTTACAGGGATAGAGAGGGTGTTACACACTGGATGTGTTTATAGGAATAGAGAGGGTGTTACACACTGGATGTGTTTACAGGGATAGAGAGGGTGTTACACACTGGTTGTGTTACTGGGGTAGAGAGGGTGTTACACACTGGATGTGTTTACAGGGATAGAGAGGGTGTTACACACTGGATGTGTTTACAGGGATAGAGAGGGTGTTACACACTGGGTGTGTTTACAAGGATAGAGAGGATGTTACACACTGGGTGTGTTTACAGGGATAGAGAGGGTGTTGCACACTGGATGTGTTTACAGGGATAGAGAGGGTGTTACACACTGGATGTGCTTACACGGATAGAGAGGGTGTTACACACTGGATGTGTTTACAGGGATAGAGAGGATGTTACACACTGAATGTGTTTACAGGGACAGAGAGCGTGTTACACACTGGATGTGTTTTCAGGGGTAGAGAGGGTGTTACACACTGGGTGTGTTTACAGGGATAGAGAGGGTGTTACACACTGGATGTGTTTACAGGGACAGAGAGGGTGTTACACACTGGGTGTGTTTACAGGGACAGAGAGGGTGTCACACACTGGGTGTGTTTACGGGGATTGAGAGTGTGTTACACACTGGGTGTGTTTATGGGGATAGAGAGGGTGTTACACACTGGATGTGTTTATAGGGATAGAGAGGGTGTTACACACTGGATGTGTTTACAGGGACAGAGAGGATGTTACACACTGGATGTGTTTACAGGGATAGAGAGGGTGTTACACACTGGGTGTGTTTACAGGGATAGAGAGGGTGTTACACACTGGGTGTGTTTACAAGGATAGAGAGGGTGTTACACACTGGGTGTGTTTACAGGGATAGAGAGGGTGTTACACACTGGGTGTGTTTACAGGGATAGAGAGGGTGTTACACACTGGATGTGTTTACAGGGATAGAGAGGGTGTTACACACTGGATGTGTTTATAGGGATAGAGAGGGTGTTACACACTGGGTGTGTTTACAGGGATAGAGAGGGTGTTACACACTGGGTGTGTTTACAGGGATAGAGAGGGTGTTACACACTGGATGTGTTTATAGGAATAGAGAGGGTGTTACACACTGGATGTGTTTACAGGGATAGAGAGGGTGTTACACACTGGTTGTGTTACTGGGGTAGAGAGGGTGTTACACACTGGATGTGTTTACAGGGATAGAGAGGGTGTTACACACTGGATGTGTTTACAGGGATAGAGAGGGTGTTACACACTGGGTGTGTTTACAAGGATAGAGAGGATGTTACACACTGGGTGTGTTTACAGGGATAGAGAGGGTGTTGCACACTGGATGTGTTTACAGGGATAGAGAGGGTGTTACACACTGGATGTGCTTACAGGGATAGAGAGGGTGTTACACACTGGATGTGTTTACAGGGATAGAGAGGGTGTTACACACTGGATGTGTTTTCAGGGGTAGAGAGGGTGTTACACACTGGGTGTGTTTACAGGGATAGAGAGGGTGTTACACACTGGGTGTGTTTACAGGGATAGAGAGGGTGTTACACACTGGGGTGTTTACAGGGATAGAGAGGGTGTCACACACTGGACGTGTTTACAGGGATAGAGAGGGTGCTACACACTGGGGTGTTTACAGGGATAGAGAGGGTGTCACACACTGGGTGTGTTTACAGGGATAGAGAGAGTGTTACACACTGGGTGTGTTTACAGGGATAGAGAGGGTGTTACACACTGGATGTGATTTCAGGGGTAGAGAGGGTGTTACACACTGGGTGTGTTTACAGGGATAGAGAGGGTGTTACACACTGGGTGTGTTTACAGGGATAGAGAGGGTGTTACACACTGGGGTGTTTACAGGGATAGAGAGGGTGTCACACACTGGGTGTGTTTACAGGGATAGAGAGAGTGTTACACACTGGGTGTGTTTACAGGGATAGAGAGGGTGTTACACACTGGATGTGTTTACAGGGACAGAGAGTGTGTTACACACTGGATGTGTTTACAGGGATAGAGAGGGTGTTACACACTGGATGTGTTTATAGGGATAGAGAGGATGTTACACACTGGGTGTGTTTACAGGGATAGAGAGGGTGTTACACACTGGATGTGTTTATAGGAATAGAGAGGGTGTTACACACTGGATGTGTTTACAGGGATAGAGAGGGTGTTACACACTGGTTGTGTTACTGGGGTAGAGAGGGTGTTACACACTGGGTGTGTTTACAGGGATAGAGAGGGTGTTGCACACTGGATGTGTTTACAGGGATAGAGAGGGTGTTACACACTGGATGTGCTTACAGGGATAGAGAGGGTGTTACACACTGGATGTGTTTACAGGGATAGAGAGGATGTTACACACTGAATGTGTTTACAGGGACAGAGAGGGTGTTACACACTGGATGTGTTTTCAGGGGTAGAGAGGGTGTTACACACTGGGTGTGTTTACAGGGATAGAGAGGGTGTCACACACTGGGTGTGTTTACAGGGATAGAGAGGGTGTCACACACTGGGTGTGTTTACAGGGATAGAGAGGGTGTTACACACTGGTTGTGTTACTGGGGTAGAGAGGGTGTTACTCACTGGATGTGTTTACAGGGATAGAGAGGATGTTACACACTGGGTGTGTTTACAGGGATAGAGAGGGTGTTGCACACTGGATGTGTTTACAGGGATAGAGAGGGTGTTACACACTGGATGTGCTTACACGGATAGAGAGGGTTTTACACACTGGATGTGTTTACAGGGATAGAGAGGATGTTACACACTGAATGTGTTTACAGGGACAGAGAGGGTGTTACACACTGGATGTGTTTTCAGGGGTAGAGAGGGTGTTACACACTGGGTGTGTTTACAGGGATAGAGAGGGTGTTACACACTGGATGTGTTTACAGGGACAGAGAGGGTGCTACACACTGGGTGTGTTTACAGGGACAGAGAGGGTGTCACACACTGGGTGTGTTTACGGGGATTGAGAGTGTGTTACACACTGGGTGTGTTTATGGGGATAGAGAGGGTGTTACACACTGGATGTGTTTATAGGGATAGAGAGGGTGTTACACACTGGATGTGTTTACAGGGATAGAGAGGGTGTTACACACTGGGTGTGTTTACAGGGATAGAGAGGGTGTTACACACTGGGTGTGTTTACAGGGATAGAGAGGGTGTTTCACACTGGATGTGTTTACAGGGATAGAGAGGGTGTTACACACTGGATGTGTTTATAGGGATAGAGAGGGTGTTACACACTGGGTGTGTTTACAGGGATAGAGAGGATGTTACACACTGGGTGTGTTTACAGGGATAGAGAGGGTGTTGCACACTGGATGTGTTTACAGGGATAGAGAGGATGTTACATACTGAATGTGTTTACAGGGACAGAGAGGGTGTTACACACTGGATGTGTTTTCAGGGGTAGAGAGGGTGTTACACACTGGGTGTGTTTACAGGGATAGAGAGGGTGTTACACACTGGGTGTGTTTACAGGGATAGAGAGGGTGTTACACACTGGGGTGTTTACAGGGATAGAGAGGGTGTCACACACTGGACGTGTTTACAGGGATAGAGAGGGTGCTACACACTGGGGTGTTTACAGGGATAGAGAGGGTGTTACACACTGGGGTGTTTACAGGGATAGAGAGGGTGTCACACACTGGGTGTGTTTACAGGGATAGAGAGAGTGTTACACACTGGGTGTGTTTACAGGGATAGAGAGGGTGTTACACACTGGATGTGTTTACAGGGACAGAGAGTGTGTTACACACTGGATGTGTTTACAGGGATAGAGAGGGTGTTAAACACTGGATGTGTTTATAGGGATAGAGAGGGTGTTACACACTGGGTGTGTTTACAGGGATAGAGAGGGTGTTACACACTGGGTGTGTTTACAGGGATAGAGAGGGTGTTACACACTGGATGTGTTTACAGGGATAGAGAGGGTGTTACACACTGGTTGTGTTACTGGGGTAGAGAGGGTGTTACACACTGGATGTGTTTACAGGGATAGAGAGGGTGTTACACACTGGATGTGTTTACAGGGATAGAGAGGGTGTTACACACTGGGTGTGTTTACAAGGATAGAGAGGATGTTACACACTGGGTGTGTTTACAGGGATAGAGAGGGTGTTGCACACTGGATGTGTTTACAGGGATAGAGAGGGTGTTACACACTGGATGTGCTTACAGGGATAGAGAGGGTGTTACACACTGGATGTGTTTACAGGGATAGAGAGGATGTTACACACTGAATGTGTTTACAGGGACAGAGAGGGTGTTACACACTGGATGTGTTTTCAGGGGTAGAGAGGGTGTTACACACTGGGTGTGTTTACAGGGATAGAGAGGGTGTCACACACTGGGTGTGTTTACAGGGATAGAGAGGGTGTCACACACTGGGTGTGTTTACAGGGATAGAGAGGGTGTTACACACTGGGTGTGTTTACAGGGATAGAGAGGGTGTTACACACTGGATGTGTTTACAGGGATAGAGAGGGTGTTGCACACTGGATGTGTTTACAGGGATAGAGAGGGTGTTACACACTGGATGTGTTTACAGGGATAGAGAGGGTGTTACACACTGGGTGTGTTTACAAGGATAGAGAGGATGTTACACACTGGGTGTGTTTACAGGGATAGAGAGGGTGTTGCACACTGGATGTGTTTACAGGGATAGAGAGGGTGTTACACACTGGATGTGCTTACAGGGATAGAGAGGGTGTTACACACTGGATGTGTTTACAGGGATAGAGAGGATGTTACACACTGAATGTGTTTACAGGGACAGAGAGGGTGTTACACACTGGATGTGTTTTCAGGGGTAGACAGGGTGTTACACACTGGGTGTGTTTACAGGGATAGAGAGGGTGTCACACACTGGGTGTGTTTACAGGGATAGAGAGGGTGTCACACACTGGGTGTGTTTACAGGGATAGAGAGGGTGTTACACACTGGGTGTGTTTACAGGGATAGAGAGGGTGTTACACACTGGGTGTGTTTACAGGGATAGAGAGGGTGTTACACACTGGATGTGTTTACAGGGATAGAGAGGGTGTTGCACACTGGATGTGTTTACAGGGATAGAGAGGGTGTTGCACACTGGATGTGTTTACAGGGATAGAGAGGGTGTTACACACTGGGTGTGTTTACAGGGACAGAGAGGGTGTCACACACTGGGTGTGTTTACAGGGATAGAGAGGGTGTTACACACTGGATGTATTTACAGGGATAGAGAGGATGTTACACACTGAATGTGTTTACAGGGACAGAGAGGGTGTTACACACTGGATGTGTTTATAGGGATAGAGAGGGTGTTACACACTGTATGTGTTTATAGGGATAGAGAGGGTGTTACACACTGGATGTGTTTACAGGGATAGAGAGGGTGTTACACACTGGGTGTGTTTACAAGGATAGAGAGGATGTTACACACTGGGTGTGTTTACAGGGATAGAGAGGGTGTTGCACACTGGATGTGTTTACAGGGATAGAGAGGGTGTTACACACTGGGTGTGTTTACAGGGATAGAGAGGGTGTTACACACTGGGTGTGTTTAGAGGGATAGAGAGGGTGTTACACACTGGACGTGTTTACAGGGATAGAGAGGGTGTTACACACTGGGTGTGTTTACAGGGATAGAGAGGGTGTTACACACTGGATGTGTTTACAGGGATAGAGAGGGTGTTGCACACTGGATGTGTTTACAGGGATAGAGAGGGTGTTGCACACTGGATGTGTTTACAGGGATAGAGAGGGTGTTACACACTGGGTGTGTTTACAGGGACAGAGAGGGTGTCACACACTGGGTGTGTTTACAGGGATAGAGAGGGTGTTACACACTGGATGTATTTACAGGGATAGAGAGGATGTTACACACTGAATGTGTTTACAGGGACAGAGAGGGTGTTACACACTGGATGTGTTTATAGGGATAGAGAGGGTGTTACACACTGTATGTGTTTATAGGGATAGAGAGGGTGTTACACACTGGATGTGTTTACAGGGATAGAGAGGGTGTTACACACTGGGTGTGTTTACAAGGATAGAGAGGATGTTACACACTGGGTGTGTTTACAGGGATAGAGAGGGTGTTGCACACTGGATGTGTTTACAGGGATAGAGAGGGTGTTACACACTGGGTGTGTTTACAGGGATAGAGAGGGTGTTACACACTGGGTGTGTTTAGAGGGATAGAGAGGGTGTTACACACTGGACGTGTTTACAGGGATAGAGAGGGTGTTACACACTGGGTGTGTTTACAGGGATAGAGAGGGTGTTACACACTGGGTGTGTTTACAGGGATAGAGAGGGTGTTGCACACTGGATGTGTTTACAGGGATAGAGAGGGTGTTACACACTGGATGTGCTTACACGGATAGAGAGGGTGTTACACACTGGATGTGTTTACAGGGATAGAGAGGATGTTACACACTGAATGTGTTTACAGGGACAGAGAGCGTGTTACACACTGGATGTGTTTTCAGGGGTAGAGAGGGTGTTACACACTGGGTGTGTTTACAGGGATAGAGAGGGTGTTACACACTGGATGTGTTTACAGGGACAGAGAGGGTGTTACACACTGGGTGTGTTTACAGGGACAGAGAGGGTGTCACACACTGGGTGTGTTTACGGGGATTGAGAGTGTGTTACACACTGGGTGTGTTTATGGGGATAGAGAGGGTGTTACACACTGGATGTGTTTATAGGGATAGAGAGGGTGTTACACACTGGATGTGTTTACAGGGACAGAGAGGATGTTACACACTGGATGTGTTTACAGGGATAGAGAGGGTGTTGCACACTGGATGTGTTTACAGGGATAGAGAGGGTGTTACACACTGGATGTGCTTACACGGATAGAGAGGGTGTTACACACTGGATGTGTTTACAGGGATAGAGAGGATGTTACACACTGAATGTGTTTACAGGGACAGAGAGCGTGTTACACACTGGATGTGTTTTCAGGGGTAGAGAGGGTGTTACACACTGGGTGTGTTTACAGGGATAGAGAGGGTGTTACACACTGGATGTGTTTACAGGGACAGAGAGGGTGTTACACACTGGGTGTGTTTACAGGGACAGAGAGGGTGTCACACACTGGGTGTGTTTACGGGGATTGAGAGTGTGTTACACACTGGGTGTGTTTATGGGGATAGAGAGGGTGTTACACACTGGATGTGTTTATAGGGATAGAGAGGGTGTTACACACTGGATGTGTTTACAGGGACAGAGAGGATGTTACACACTGGATGTGTTTACAGGGATAGAGAGGGTGTTACACACTGGGTGTGTTTACAGGGATAGAGAGGGTGTTACACACTGGGTGTGTTTACAAGGATAGAGAGGGTGTTACACACTGGGTGTGTTTACAGGGATAGAGAGGGTGTTACACACTGGATGTGTTTATAGGAATAGAGAGGGTGTTACACACTGGATGTGTTTACAGGGATAGAGAGGGTGTTACACACTGGTTGTGTTACTGGGGTAGAGAGGGTGTTACACACTGGATGTGTTTACAGGGATAGAGAGGGTGTTACACACTGGATGTGTTTACAGGGATAGAGAGGGTGTTACACACTGGGTGTGTTTACAAGGATAGAGAGGATGTTACACACTGGGTGTGTTTACAGGGATAGAGAGGGTGTTGCACACTGGATGTGTTTACAGGGATAGAGAGGGTGTTACACACTGGATGTGCTTACAGGGATAGAGAGGGTGTTACACACTGGATGTGTTTACAGGGATAGAGAGGGTGTTACACACTGGATGTGTTTTCAGGGGTAGAGAGGGTGTTACACACTGGGTGTGTTTACAGGGATAGAGAGGGTGTTACACACTGGGTGTGTTTACAGGGATAGAGAGGGTGTTACACACTGGGGTGTTTACAGGGATAGAGAGGGTGTCACACACTGGACGTGTTTACAGGGATAGAGAGGGTGCTACACACTGGGGTGTTTACAGGGATAGAGAGGGTGTCACACACTGGGTGTGTTTACAGGGATAGAGAGAGTGTTACACACTGGGTGTGTTTACAGGGATAGAGAGGGTGTTACACACTGGATGTGATTTCAGGGGTAGAGAGGGTGTTACACACTGGGTGTGTTTACAGGGATAGAGAGGGTGTTACACACTGGGTGTGTTTACAGGGATAGAGAGGGTGTTACACACTGGGGTGTTTACAGGGATAGAGAGGGTGTCACACACTGGGTGTGTTTACAGGGATAGAGAGAGTGTTACACACTGGGTGTGTTTACAGGGATAGAGAGGGTGTTACACACTGGATGTGTTTACAGGGACAGAGAGTGTGTTACACACTGGATGTGTTTACAGGGATAGAGAGGGTGTTACACACTGGATGTGTTTATAGGGATAGAGAGGATGTTACACACTGGGTGTGTTTACAGGGATAGAGAGGGTGTTACACACTGGATGTGTTTATAGGAATAGAGAGGGTGTTACACACTGGATGTGTTTACAGGGATAGAGAGGGTGTTACACACTGGTTGTGTTACTGGGGTAGAGAGGGTGTTACACACTGGGTGTGTTTACAGGGATAGAGAGGGTGTTGCACACTGGATGTGTTTACAGGGATAGAGAGGGTGTTACACACTGGATGTGCTTACAGGGATAGAGAGGGTGTTACACACTGGATGTGTTTACAGGGATAGAGAGGATGTTACACACTGAATGTGTTTACAGGGACAGAGAGGGTGTTACACACTGGATGTGTTTTCAGGGGTAGAGAGGGTGTTACACACTGGGTGTGTTTACAGGGATAGAGAGGGTGTCACACACTGGGTGTGTTTACAGGGATAGAGAGGGTGTCACACACTGGGTGTGTTTACAGGGATAGAGAGGGTGTTACACACTGGTTGTGTTACTGGGGTAGAGAGGGTGTTACTCACTGGATGTGTTTACAGGGATAGAGAGGATGTTACACACTGGGTGTGTTTACAGGGATAGAGAGGGTGTTGCACACTGGATGTGTTTACAGGGATAGAGAGGGTGTTACACACTGGATGTGCTTACACGGATAGAGAGGGTGTTACACACTGGATGTGTTTACAGGGATAGAGAGGATGTTACACACTGAATGTGTTTACAGGGACAGAGAGGGTGTTACACACTGGATGTGTTTTCAGGGGTAGAGAGGGTGTTACACACTGGGTGTGTTTACAGGGATAGAGAGGGTGTTACACACTGGATGTGTTTACAGGGACAGAGAGGGTGCTACACACTGGGTGTGTTTACAGGGACAGAGAGGGTGTCACACACTGGGTGTGTTTACGGGGATTGAGAGTGTGTTACACACTGGGTGTGTTTATGGGGATAGAGAGGGTGTTACACACTGGATGTGTTTATAGGGATAGAGAGGGTGTTACACACTGGATGTGTTTACAGGGATAGAGAGGGTGTTACACACTGGGTGTGTTTACAGGGATAGAGAGGGTGTTACACACTGGGTGTGTTTACAGGGATAGAGAGGGTGTTTCACACTGGATGTGTTTACAGGGATAGAGAGGGTGTTACACACTGGATGTGTTTATAGGGATAGAGAGGGTGTTACACACTGGGTGTGTTTACAGGGATAGAGAGGGTGTTACACACTGGGTGTGTTTACAGGGAGAGAGAGGGTGTTACACACTGGATGTGTTTATAGGAATAGAGAGGGTGTTACACACTGGATGTGTTTACAGGGATAGAGAGGGTGTTACACACTGGTTGTGTTACTGGGGTAGAGAGGGTGTTACACACTGGATGTGTTTACAGGGATAGAGAGGGTGTTACACACTGGATGTGTTTACAGGGATAGAGAGGGTGTTACACACTGGGTGTGTTTACAAGGATAGAGAGGATGTTACACACTGGGTGTGTTTACAGGGATAGAGAGGGTGTTGCACACTGGATGTGTTTACAGGGATAGAGAGGGTGTTACACACTGGGTGTGTTTACAAGGATAGAGAGGATGTTACACACTGGGTGTGTTTACAGGGATAGAGAGGGTGTTGCACACTGGATGTGTTTACAGGGATAGAGAGGGTGTTACACACTGGGTGTGTTTACAGGGATAGAGAGGGTGTTACACACTGGGTGTGTTTAGAGGGATAGAGAGGGTGTTACACACTGGACGTGTTTACAGGGATAGAGAGGGTGTTACACACTGGGTGTGTTTACAGGGATAGAGAGGGTGTTACACACTGGGTGTGTTTACAGGGATAGAGAGGGTGTTGCACACTGGATGTGTTTACAGGGATAGAGAGGGTGTTACACACTGGATGTGCTTACACGGATAGAGAGGGTGTTACACACTGGATGTGTTTACAGGGATAGAGAGGATGTTACACACTGAATGTGTTTACAGGGACAGAGAGCGTGTTACACACTGGATGTGTTTACAGGGACAGAGAGGGTGTTACACACTGGGTGTGTTTACAGGGATAGAGAGGGTGTTACACACTGGATGTGTTTACAGGGACAGAGAGGGTGTTACACACTGGGTGTGTTTACAGGGACAGAGAGGGTGTCACACACTGGGTGTGTTTACGGGGATTGAGAGTGTGTTACACACTGGGTGTGTTTATGGGGATAGAGAGGGTGTTACACACTGGATGTGTTTATAGGGATAGAGAGGGTGTTACACACTGGATGTGTTTACAGGGACAGAGAGGATGTTACACACTGGATGTGTTTACAGGGATAGAGAGGGTGTTGCACACTGGATGTGTTTACAGGGATAGAGAGGGTGTTACACACTGGATGTGCTTACACGGATAGAGAGGGTGTTACACACTGGATGTGTTTACAGGGATAGAGAGGATGTTACACACTGAATGTGTTTACAGGGACAGAGAGCGTGTTACACACTGGATGTGTTTACAGGGACAGAGAGGGTGTTACACACTGGGTGTGTTTACAGGGACAGAGAGGGTGTCACACACTGGGTGTGTTTACGGGGATTGAGAGTGTGTTACACACTGGGTGTGTTTATGGGGATAGAGAGGGTGTTACACACTGGATGTGTTTATAGGGATAGAGAGGGTGTTACACACTGGATGTGTTTACAGGGACAGAGAGGATGTTACACACTGGATGTGTTTACAGGGATAGAGAGGGTGTTACACACTGGGTGTGTTTACAGGGATAGAGAGGGTGTTACACACTGGGTGTGTTTACAAGGATAGAGAGGGTGTTACACACTGGGTGTGTTTACAGGGATAGAGAGGGTGTTACACACTGGGTGTGTTTACAGGGATAGAGAGGGTGTTACACACTGGATGTGTTTACAGGGATAGAGAGGGTGTTACACACTGGATGTGTTTATAGGGATAGAGAGGGTGTTACACACTGGGTGTGTTTACAGGGATAGAGAGGGTGTTACACACTGGGTGTGTTTACAGGGATAGAGAGGGTGTTACACACTGGATGTGTTTATAGGAATAGAGAGGGTGTTACACACTGGATGTGTTTACAGGGATAGAGAGGGTGTTACACACTGGTTGTGTTACTGGGGTAGAGAGGGTGTTACACACTGGATGTGTTTACAGGGATAGAGAGGGTGTTACACACTGGATGTGTTTACAGGGATAGAGAGGGTGTTACACACTGGGTGTGTTTACAAGGATAGAGAGGATGTTACACACTGGGTGTGTTTACAGGGATAGAGAGGGTGTTGCACACTGGATGTGTTTACAGGGATAGAGAGGGTGTTACACACTGGATGTGCTTACAGGGATAGAGAGGGTGTTACACACTGGATGTGTTTACAGGGATAGAGAGGGTGTTACACACTGGATGTGTTTTCAGGGGTAGAGAGGGTGTTACACACTGGGTGTGTTTACAGGGATAGAGAGGGTGTTACACACTGGGTGTGTTTACAGGGATAGAGAGGGTGTTACACACTGGGGTGTTTACAGGGATAGAGAGGGTGTCACACACTGGACGTGTTTACAGGGATAGAGAGGGTGCTACACACTGGGGTGTTTACAGGGATAGAGAGGGTGTCACACACTGGGTGTGTTTACAGGGATAGAGAGAGTGTTACACACTGGGTGTGTTTACAGGGATAGAGAGGGTGTTACACACTGGATGTGATTTCAGGGGTAGAGAGGGTGTTACACACTGGGTGTGTTTACAGGGATAGAGAGGGTGTTACACACTGGGTGTGTTTACAGGGATAGAGAGGGTGTTACACACTGGGGTGTTTACAGGGATAGAGAGGGTGTCACACACTGGGTGTGTTTACAGGGATAGAGAGAGTGTTACACACTGGGTGTGTTTACAGGGATAGAGAGGGTGTTACACACTGGATGTGTTTACAGGGACAGAGAGTGTGTTACACACTGGATGTGTTTACAGGGATAGAGAGGGTGTTACACACTGGATGTGTTTATAGGGATAGAGAGGATGTTACACACTGGGTGTGTTTACAGGGATAGAGAGGGTGTTACACACTGGATGTGTTTATAGGAATAGAGAGGGTGTTACACACTGGATGTGTTTACAGGGATAGAGAGGGTGTTACACACTGGTTGTGTTACTGGGGTAGAGAGGGTGTTACACACTGGGTGTGTTTACAGGGATAGAGAGGGTGTTGCACACTGGATGTGTTTACAGGGATAGAGAGGGTGTTACACACTGGATGTGCTTACAGGGATAGAGAGGGTGTTACACACTGGATGTGTTTACAGGGATAGAGAGGATGTTACACACTGAATGTGTTTACAGGGACAGAGAGGGTGTTACACACTGGATGTGTTTTCAGGGGTAGAGAGGGTGTTACACACTGGGTGTGTTTACAGGGATAGAGAGGGTGTCACACACTGGGTGTGTTTACAGGGATAGAGAGGGTGTCACACACTGGGTGTGTTTACAGGGATAGAGAGGGTGTTACACACTGGTTGTGTTACTGGGGTAGAGAGGGTGTTACTCACTGGATGTGTTTACAGGGATAGAGAGGATGTTACACACTGGGTGTGTTTACAGGGATAGAGAGGGTGTTGCACACTGGATGTGTTTACAGGGATAGAGAGGGTGTTACACACTGGATGTGCTTACACGGATAGAGAGGGTGTTACACACTGGATGTGTTTACAGGGATAGAGAGGATGTTACACACTGAATGTGTTTACAGGGACAGAGAGGGTGTTACACACTGGATGTGTTTTCAGGGGTAGAGAGGGTGTTACACACTGGGTGTGTTTACAGGGATAGAGAGGGTGTTACACACTGGATGTGTTTACAGGGACAGAGAGGGTGCTACACACTGGGTGTGTTTACAGGGACAGAGAGGGTGTCACACACTGGGTGTGTTTACGGGGATTGAGAGTGTGTTACACACTGGGTGTGTTTATGGGGATAGAGAGGGTGTTACACACTGGATGTGTTTATAGGGATAGAGAGGGTGTTACACACTGGATGTGTTTACAGGGATAGAGAGGGTGTTACACACTGGGTGTGTTTACAGGGATAGAGAGGGTGTTACACACTGGGTGTGTTTACAGGGATAGAGAGGGTGTTTCACACTGGATGTGTTTACAGGGATAGAGAGGGTGTTACACACTGGATGTGTTTATAGGGATAGAGAGGGTGTTACACACTGGGTGTGTTTACAGGGATAGAGAGGGTGTTACACACTGGGTGTGTTTACAGGGAGAGAGAGGGTGTTACACACTGGATGTGTTTATAGGAATAGAGAGGGTGTTACACACTGGATGTGTTTACAGGGATAGAGAGGGTGTTACACACTGGTTGTGTTACTGGGGTAGAGAGGGTGTTACACACTGGATGTGTTTACAGGGATAGAGAGGGTGTTACACACTGGATGTGTTTACAGGGATAGAGAGGGTGTTACACACTGGGTGTGTTTACAAGGATAGAGAGGATGTTACACACTGGGTGTGTTTACAGGGATAGAGAGGGTGTTGCACACTGGATGTGTTTACAGGGATAGAGAGGATGTTACATACTGAATGTGTTTACAGGGACAGAGAGGGTGTTACACACTGGATGTGTTTTCAGGGGTAGAGAGGGTGTTACACACTGGGTGTGTTTACAGGGATAGAGAGGGTGTTACACACTGGGTGTGTTTACAGGGATAGAGAGGGTGTTACACACTGGGGTGTTTACAGGGATAGAGAGGGTGTCACACACTGGACGTGTTTACAGGGATAGAGAGGGTGCTACACACTGGGGTGTTTACAGGGATAGAGAGGGTGTTACACACTGGGGTGTTTACAGGGATAGAGAGGGTGTCACACACTGGGTGTGTTTACAGGGATAGAGAGAGTGTTACACACTGGGTGTGTTTACAGGGATAGAGAGGGTGTTACACACTGGATGTGTTTACAGGGACAGAGAGTGTGTTACACACTGGATGTGTTTACAGGGATAGAGAGGGTGTTAAACACTGGATGTGTTTATAGGGATAGAGAGGGTGTTACACACTGGGTGTGTTTACAGGGATAGAGAGGGTGTTACACACTGGGTGTGTTTACAGGGATAGAGAGGGTGTTACACACTGGATGTGTTTACAGGGATAGAGAGGGTGTTACACACTGGTTGTGTTACTGGGGTAGAGAGGGTGTTACACACTGGATGTGTTTACAGGGATAGAGAGGGTGTTACACACTGGATGTGTTTACAGGGATAGAGAGGGTGTTACACACTGGGTGTGTTTACAAGGATAGAGAGGATGTTACACACTGGGTGTGTTTACAGGGATAGAGAGGGTGTTGCACACTGGATGTGTTTACAGGGATAGAGAGGGTGTTACACACTGGATGTGCTTACAGGGATAGAGAGGGTGTTACACACTGGATGTGTTTACAGGGATAGAGAGGATGTTACACACTGAATGTGTTTACAGGGACAGAGAGGGTGTTACACACTGGATGTGTTTTCAGGGGTAGAGAGGGTGTTACACACTGGGTGTGTTTACAGGGATAGAGAGGGTGTCACACACTGGGTGTGTTTACAGGGATAGAGAGGGTGTCACACACTGGGTGTGTTTACAGGGATAGAGAGGGTGTTACACACTGGGTGTGTTTACAGGGATAGAGAGGGTGTTACACACTGGATGTGTTTACAGGGATAGAGAGGGTGTTGCACACTGGATGTGTTTACAGGGATAGAGAGGGTGTTGCACACTGGATGTGTTTACAGGGATAGAGAGGGTGTTACACACTGGGTGTGTTTACAGGGACAGAGAGGGTGTCACACACTGGGTGTGTTTACAGGGATAGAGAGGGTGTTACACACTGGATGTGTTTTCAGGGGTAGAGAGGGTGTTACACACTGGGTGTGTTTACAGGGATAGAGAGGGTGTCACACACTGGGTGTGTTTACAGGGATAGAGAGGGTGTCACACACTGGGTGTGTTTACAGGGATAGAGAGGGTGTTACACACTGGGTGTGTTTACAGGGATAGAGAGGGTGTTACACACTGGATGTGTTTACAGGGATAGAGAGGGTGTTGCACACTGGATGTGTTTACAGGGATAGAGAGGGTGTTACACACTGGATGTGTTTACAGGGATAGAGAGGGTGTTACACACTGGGTGTGTTTACAAGGATAGAGAGGATGTTACACACTGGGTGTGTTTACAGGGATAGAGAGGGTGTTGCACACTGGATGTGTTTACAGGGATAGAGAGGGTGTTACACACTGGATGTGCTTACAGGGATAGAGAGGGTGTTACACACTGGATGTGTTTACAGGGATAGAGAGGATGTTACACACTGAATGTGTTTACAGGGACAGAGAGGGTGTTACACACTGGATGTGTTTTCAGGGGTAGACAGGGTGTTACACACTGGGTGTGTTTACAGGGATAGAGAGGGTGTCACACACTGGGTGTGTTTACAGGGATAGAGAGGGTGTCACACACTGGGTGTGTTTACAGGGATAGAGAGGGTGTTACACACTGGGTGTGTTTACAGGGATAGAGAGGGTGTTACACACTGGGTGTGTTTACAGGGATAGAGAGGGTGTTACACACTGGATGTGTTTACAGGGATAGAGAGGGTGTTGCACACTGGATGTGTTTACAGGGATAGAGAGGGTGTTGCACACTGGATGTGTTTACAGGGATAGAGAGGGTGTTACACACTGGGTGTGTTTACAGGGACAGAGAGGGTGTCACACACTGGGTGTGTTTACAGGGATAGAGAGGGTGTTACACACTGGATGTATTTACAGGGATAGAGAGGATGTTACACACTGAATGTGTTTACAGGGACAGAGAGGGTGTTACACACTGGATGTGTTTATAGGGATAGAGAGGGTGTTACACACTGTATGTGTTTATAGGGATAGAGAGGGTGTTACACACTGGATGTGTTTACAGGGATAGAGAGGGTGTTACACACTGGGTGTGTTTACAAGGATAGAGAGGATGTTACACACTGGGTGTGTTTACAGGGATAGAGAGGGTGTTGCACACTGGATGTGTTTACAGGGATAGAGAGGGTGTTACACACTGGGTGTGTTTACAGGGATAGAGAGGGTGTTACACACTGGGTGTGTTTAGAGGGATAGAGAGGGTGTTACACACTGGACGTGTTTACAGGGATAGAGAGGGTGTTACACACTGGGTGTGTTTACAGGGATAGAGAGGGTGTTACACACTGGATGTGTTTACAGGGATAGAGAGGGTGTTGCACACTGGATGTGTTTACAGGGATAGAGAGGGTGTTGCACACTGGATGTGTTTACAGGGATAGAGAGGGTGTTACACACTGGGTGTGTTTACAGGGACAGAGAGGGTGTCACACACTGGGTGTGTTTACAGGGATAGAGAGGGTGTTACACACTGGATGTATTTACAGGGATAGAGAGGATGTTACACACTGAATGTGTTTACAGGGACAGAGAGGGTGTTACACACTGGATGTGTTTATAGGGATAGAGAGGGTGTTACACACTGTATGTGTTTATAGGGATAGAGAGGGTGTTACACACTGGATGTGTTTACAGGGATAGAGAGGGTGTTACACACTGGGTGTGTTTACAAGGATAGAGAGGATGTTACACACTGGGTGTGTTTACAGGGATAGAGAGGGTGTTGCACACTGGATGTGTTTACAGGGATAGAGAGGGTGTTACACACTGGGTGTGTTTACAGGGATAGAGAGGGTGTTACACACTGGGTGTGTTTAGAGGGATAGAGAGGGTGTTACACACTGGACGTGTTTACAGGGATAGAGAGGGTGTTACACACTGGGTGTGTTTACAGGGATAGAGAGGGTGTTACACACTGGGTGTGTTTACAGGGATAGAGAGGGTGTTGCACACTGGATGTGTTTACAGGGATAGAGAGGGTGTTACACACTGGATGTGCTTACACGGATAGAGAGGGTGTTACACACTGGATGTGTTTACAGGGATAGAGAGGATGTTACACACTGAATGTGTTTACAGGGACAGAGAGCGTGTTACACACTGGATGTGTTTTCAGGGGTAGAGAGGGTGTTACACACTGGGTGTGTTTACAGGGATAGAGAGGGTGTTACACACTGGATGTGTTTACAGGGACAGAGAGGGTGTTACACACTGGGTGTGTTTACAGGGACAGAGAGGGTGTCACACACTGGGTGTGTTTACGGGGATTGAGAGTGTGTTACACACTGGGTGTGTTTATGGGGATAGAGAGGGTGTTACACACTGGATGTGTTTATAGGGATAGAGAGGGTGTTACACACTGGATGTGTTTACAGGGACAGAGAGGATGTTACACACTGGATGTGTTTACAGGGATAGAGAGGGTGTTGCACACTGGATGTGTTTACAGGGATAGAGAGGGTGTTACACACTGGATGTGCTTACACGGATAGAGAGGGTGTTACACACTGGATGTGTTTACAGGGATAGAGAGGATGTTACACACTGAATGTGTTTACAGGGACAGAGAGCGTGTTACACACTGGATGTGTTTTCAGGGGTAGAGAGGGTGTTACACACTGGGTGTGTTTACAGGGATAGAGAGGGTGTTACACACTGGATGTGTTTACAGGGACAGAGAGGGTGTTACACACTGGGTGTGTTTACAGGGACAGAGAGGGTGTCACACACTGGGTGTGTTTACGGGGATTGAGAGTGTGTTACACACTGGGTGTGTTTATGGGGATAGAGAGGGTGTTACACACTGGATGTGTTTATAGGGATAGAGAGGGTGTTACACACTGGATGTGTTTACAGGGACAGAGAGGATGTTACACACTGGATGTGTTTACAGGGATAGAGAGGGTGTTACACACTGGGTGTGTTTACAGGGATAGAGAGGGTGTTACACACTGGGTGTGTTTACAAGGATAGAGAGGGTGTTACACACTGGGTGTGTTTACAGGGATAGAGAGGGTGTTACACACTGGATGTGTTTATAGGAATAGAGAGGGTGTTACACACTGGATGTGTTTACAGGGATAGAGAGGGTGTTACACACTGGTTGTGTTACTGGGGTAGAGAGGGTGTTACACACTGGATGTGTTTACAGGGATAGAGAGGGTGTTACACACTGGATGTGTTTACAGGGATAGAGAGGGTGTTACACACTGGGTGTGTTTACAAGGATAGAGAGGATGTTACACACTGGGTGTGTTTACAGGGATAGAGAGGGTGTTGCACACTGGATGTGTTTACAGGGATAGAGAGGGTGTTACACACTGGATGTGCTTACAGGGATAGAGAGGGTGTTACACACTGGATGTGTTTACAGGGATAGAGAGGGTGTTACACACTGGATGTGTTTTCAGGGGTAGAGAGGGTGTTACACACTGGGTGTGTTTACAGGGATAGAGAGGGTGTTACACACTGGGTGTGTTTACAGGGATAGAGAGGGTGTTACACACTGGGGTGTTTACAGGGATAGAGAGGGTGTCACACACTGGACGTGTTTACAGGGATAGAGAGGGTGCTACACACTGGGGTGTTTACAGGGATAGAGAGGGTGTCACACACTGGGTGTGTTTACAGGGATAGAGAGAGTGTTACACACTGGGTGTGTTTACAGGGATAGAGAGGGTGTTACACACTGGATGTGATTTCAGGGGTAGAGAGGGTGTTACACACTGGGTGTGTTTACAGGGATAGAGAGGGTGTTACACACTGGGTGTGTTTACAGGGATAGAGAGGGTGTTACACACTGGGGTGTTTACAGGGATAGAGAGGGTGTCACACACTGGGTGTGTTTACAGGGATAGAGAGAGTGTTACACACTGGGTGTGTTTACAGGGATAGAGAGGGTGTTACACACTGGATGTGTTTACAGGGACAGAGAGTGTGTTACACACTGGATGTGTTTACAGGGATAGAGAGGGTGTTACACACTGGATGTGTTTATAGGGATAGAGAGGATGTTACACACTGGGTGTGTTTACAGGGATAGAGAGGGTGTTACACACTGGATGTGTTTATAGGAATAGAGAGGGTGTTACACACTGGATGTGTTTACAGGGATAGAGAGGGTGTTACACACTGGTTGTGTTACTGGGGTAGAGAGGGTGTTACACACTGGGTGTGTTTACAGGGATAGAGAGGGTGTTGCACACTGGATGTGTTTACAGGGATAGAGAGGGTGTTACACACTGGATGTGCTTACAGGGATAGAGAGGGTGTTACACACTGGATGTGTTTACAGGGATAGAGAGGATGTTACACACTGAATGTGTTTACAGGGACAGAGAGGGTGTTACACACTGGATGTGTTTTCAGGGGTAGAGAGGGTGTTACACACTGGGTGTGTTTACAGGGATAGAGAGGGTGTCACACACTGGGTGTGTTTACAGGGATAGAGAGGGTGTCACACACTGGGTGTGTTTACAGGGATAGAGAGGGTGTTACACACTGGTTGTGTTACTGGGGTAGAGAGGGTGTTACTCACTGGATGTGTTTACAGGGATAGAGAGGATGTTACACACTGGGTGTGTTTACAGGGATAGAGAGGGTGTTGCACACTGGATGTGTTTACAGGGATAGAGAGGGTGTTACACACTGGATGTGCTTACACGGATAGAGAGGGTGTTACACACTGGATGTGTTTACAGGGATAGAGAGGATGTTACACACTGAATGTGTTTACAGGGACAGAGAGGGTGTTACACACTGGATGTGTTTTCAGGGGTAGAGAGGGTGTTACACACTGGGTGTGTTTACAGGGATAGAGAGGGTGTTACACACTGGATGTGTTTACAGGGACAGAGAGGGTGCTACACACTGGGTGTGTTTACAGGGACAGAGAGGGTGTCACACACTGGGTGTGTTTACGGGGATTGAGAGTGTGTTACACACTGGGTGTGTTTATGGGGATAGAGAGGGTGTTACACACTGGATGTGTTTATAGGGATAGAGAGGGTGTTACACACTGGATGTGTTTACAGGGATAGAGAGGGTGTTACACACTGGGTGTGTTTACAGGGATAGAGAGGGTGTTACACACTGGGTGTGTTTACAGGGATAGAGAGGGTGTTTCACACTGGATGTGTTTACAGGGATAGAGAGGGTGTTACACACTGGATGTGTTTATAGGGATAGAGAGGGTGTTACACACTGGGTGTGTTTACAGGGATAGAGAGGGTGTTACACACTGGGTGTGTTTACAGGGAGAGAGAGGGTGTTACACACTGGATGTGTTTATAGGAATAGAGAGGGTGTTACACACTGGATGTGTTTACAGGGATAGAGAGGGTGTTACACACTGGTTGTGTTACTGGGGTAGAGAGGGTGTTACACACTGGATGTGTTTACAGGGATAGAGAGGGTGTTACACACTGGATGTGTTTACAGGGATAGAGAGGGTGTTACACACTGGGTGTGTTTACAAGGATAGAGAGGATGTTACACACTGGGTGTGTTTACAGGGATAGAGAGGGTGTTGCACACTGGATGTGTTTACAGGGATAGAGAGGGTGTTACACACTGGGTGTGTTTACAAGGATAGAGAGGATGTTACACACTGGGTGTGTTTACAGGGATAGAGAGGGTGTTGCACACTGGATGTGTTTACAGGGATAGAGAGGGTGTTACACACTGGGTGTGTTTACAGGGATAGAGAGGGTGTTACACACTGGGTGTGTTTAGAGGGATAGAGAGGGTGTTACACACTGGACGTGTTTACAGGGATAGAGAGGGTGTTACACACTGGGTGTGTTTACAGGGATAGAGAGGGTGTTACACACTGGGTGTGTTTACAGGGATAGAGAGGGTGTTGCACACTGGATGTGTTTACAGGGATAGAGAGGGTGTTACACACTGGATGTGCTTACACGGATAGAGAGGGTGTTACACACTGGATGTGTTTACAGGGATAGAGAGGATGTTACACACTGAATGTGTTTACAGGGACAGAGAGCGTGTTACACACTGGATGTGTTTACAGGGACAGAGAGGGTGTTACACACTGGGTGTGTTTACAGGGATAGAGAGGGTGTTACACACTGGATGTGTTTACAGGGACAGAGAGGGTGTTACACACTGGGTGTGTTTACAGGGACAGAGAGGGTGTCACACACTGGGTGTGTTTACGGGGATTGAGAGTGTGTTACACACTGGGTGTGTTTATGGGGATAGAGAGGGTGTTACACACTGGATGTGTTTATAGGGATAGAGAGGGTGTTACACACTGGATGTGTTTACAGGGACAGAGAGGATGTTACACACTGGATGTGTTTACAGGGATAGAGAGGGTGTTGCACACTGGATGTGTTTACAGGGATAGAGAGGGTGTTACACACTGGATGTGCTTACACGGATAGAGAGGGTGTTACACACTGGATGTGTTTACAGGGATAGAGAGGATGTTACACACTGAATGTGTTTACAGGGACAGAGAGCGTGTTACACACTGGATGTGTTTACAGGGACAGAGAGGGTGTTACACACTGGGTGTGTTTACAGGGACAGAGAGGGTGTCACACACTGGGTGTGTTTACGGGGATTGAGAGTGTGTTACACACTGGGTGTGTTTATGGGGATAGAGAGGGTGTTACACACTGGATGTGTTTATAGGGATAGAGAGGGTGTTACACACTGGATGTGTTTACAGGGACAGAGAGGATGTTACACACTGGATGTGTTTACAGGGATAGAGAGGGTGTTACACACTGGGTGTGTTTACAGGGATAGAGAGGGTGTTACACACTGGGTGTGTTTACAAGGATAGAGAGGGTGTTACACACTGGGTGTGTTTACAGGGATAGAGAGGGTGTTACACACTGGGTGTGTTTACAGGGATAGAGAGGGTGTTACACACTGGATGTGTTTACAGGGATAGAGAGGGTGTTACACACTTGGATGTGTTTATAGGGATAGAGAGGGTGTTACACACTGGGTGTGTTTACAGGGATAGAGAGGGTGTTACACACTGGGTGTGTTTACAGGGATAGAGAGGGTGTTACACACTGGATGTGTTTATAGGAATAGAGAGGGTGTTACACACTGGATGTGTTTACAGGGATAGAGAGGGTGTTACACACTGGTTGTGTTACTGGGGTAGAGAGGGTGTTACACACTGGATGTGTTTACAGGGATAGAGAGGGTGTTACACACTGGATGTGTTTACAGGGATAGAGAGGGTGTTACACACTGGGTGTGTTTACAAGGATAGAGAGGATGTTACACACTGGGTGTGTTTACAGGGATAGAGAGGGTGTTGCACACTGGATGTGTTTACAGGGATAGAGAGGGTGTTACACACTGGATGTGCTTACAGGGATAGAGAGGGTGTTACACACTGGATGTGTTTACAGGGATAGAGAGGGTGTTACACACGATGTGTTTTCAGGGGTAGAGAGGGTGTTACACACTGGGTGTGTTTACAGGGATAGAGAGGGTGTTACACACTGGGTGTGTTTACAGGGATAGAGAGGGTGTTACACACTGGGGTGTTTACAGGGATAGAGAGGGTGTCACACACTGGACGTGTTTACAGGGATAGAGAGGGTGCTACACACTGGGGTGTTTACAGGGATAGAGAGGGTGTCACACACTGGGTGTGTTTACAGGGATAGAGAGAGTGTTACACACTGGGTGTGTTTACAGGGATAGAGAGGGTGTTACACACTGGATGTGATTTCAGGGGTAGAGAGGGTGTTACACACTGGGTGTGTTTACAGGGATAGAGAGGGTGTTACACACTGGGTGTGTTTACAGGGATAGAGAGGGTGTTACACACTGGGGTGTTTACAGGGATAGAGAGGGTGTCACACACTGGGTGTGTTTACAGGGATAGAGAGAGTGTTACACACTGGGTGTGTTTACAGGGATAGAGAGGGTGTTACACACTGGATGTGTTTACAGGGACAGAGAGTGTGTTACACACTGGATGTGTTTACAGGGATAGAGAGGGTGTTACACACTGGATGTGTTTATAGGGATAGAGAGGATGTTACACACTGGGTGTGTTTACAGGGATAGAGAGGGTGTTACACACTGGATGTGTTTATAGGAATAGAGAGGGTGTTACACACTGGATGTGTTTACAGGATAGAGAGGGTGTTACACACTGGTTGTGTTACTGGGGTAGAGAGGGTGTTACACACTGGGTGTGTTTACAGGGATAGAGAGGGTGTTGCACACTGGATGTGTTTACAGGGATAGAGAGGGTGTTACACACTGGATGTGCTTACAGGGATAGAGAGGGGTGTTACACACTGGATGTGTTTACAGGGATAGAGAGGATGTTACACACTGAATGTGTTTACAGGGACAGAGAGGGTGTTACACACTGGATGTGTTTTCAGGGGTAGAGAGGGTGTTACACACTGGGTGTGTTTACAGGGATAGAGAGGGTGTCACACACTGGGTGTGTTTACAGGGATAGAGAGGGTGTCACACACTGGGTGTGTTTACAGGGATAGAGAGGGTGTTACACACTGGTTGTGTTACTGGGGTAGAGAGGGTGTTACTCACTGGATGTGTTTACAGGGATAGAGAGGATGTTACACACTGGGTGTGTTTACAGGGATAGAGAGGGTGTTGCACACTGGATGTGTTTACAGGGATAGAGAGGGTGTTACACACTGGATGTGCTTACACGGATAGAGAGGGTGTTACACACTGGATGTGTTTACAGGGATAGAGAGGATGTTACACACTGAATGTGTTTACAGGGACAGAGAGGGTGTTACACACTGGATGTGTTTTCAGGGGTAGAGAGGGTGTTACACACTGGGTGTGTTTACAGGGATAGAGAGGGTGTTACACACTGGATGTGTTTACAGGGACAGAGAGGGTGCTACACACTGGGTGTGTTTACAGGGACAGAGAGGGTGTCACACACTGGGTGTGTTTACAGGGATTGAGAGTGTGTTACACACTGGGTGTGTTTATGGGGATAGAGAGGGTGTTACACACTGGATGTGTTTATAGGGATAGAGAGGGTGTTACACACTGGATGTGTTTACAGGGATTAGAGAGGGTGTTACACACTGGGTGTGTTTACAGGGATAGAGAGGGTGTTACACACTGGTGTGTTTACAGGGATAGAGAGGGTGTTTCACACTGATGTGTTTACAGGGATAGAGAGGGTGTTACACACTGGATGTGTTTATAGGGATAGAGAGGGTGTTACACACTGGGTGTGTTTACAGGGATAGAGAGGGTGTTACACACTGGGTGTGTTTACAGGGAGAGAGAGGGTGTTACACACTGGATGTGTTTATAGGAATAGAGAGGGTGTTACACACTGGATGTGTTTACAGGGATAGAGAGGGTGTTACACACTGGTTGTGTTACTGGGGTAGAGAGGGTGTTACACACTGGATGTGTTTACAGGGATAGAGAGGGTGTTACACACTGGATGTGTTTACAGGGATAGAGAGGGTGTTACACACTGGGTGTGTTTACAAGGATAGAGAGGATGTTACACACTGGGTGTGTTTACAGGGATAGAGAGGGTGTTGCACACTGGATGTGTTTACAGGGATAGAGAGGATGTTACATACTGAATGTGTTTACAGGGACAGAGAGGGTGTTACACACTGGATGTGTTTTCAGGGGTAGAGAGGGTGTTACACACTGGGTGTGTTTACAGGGATAGAGAGGGTGTTACACACTGGGTGTGTTTACAGGGATAGAGAGGGTGTTACACACTGGGGTGTTACAGGGATAGAGAGGGTGTCACACACTGGACGTGTTTACAGGGATAGAGAGGGTGCTACACACTGGGGTGTTTACAGGGATAGAGAGGGTGTTACACACTGGGGTGTTTACAGGATAGAGAGGGTGTCACACACTGGGTGTGTTTACAGGGATAGAGAGAGTGTTACACACTGGGTGTGTTTACAGGGATAGAGAGGGGTGTTACACACTGGATGTGTTTACAGGGACAGAGAGTGTGTTACACACTGGATGTGTTTACAGGGATAGAGAGGGTGTTAAACACTGGATGTGTTTATAGGGATAGAGAGGGTGTTACACACTGGGTGTGTTTACAGGGATAGAGAGGGTGTTACACACTGGGTGTGTTTACAGGGATGAGAGGGTGTTACACACTGGATGTGTTTACAGGGATAGAGAGGGTGTTACACACTGGTTGTGTTACTGGGGTAGAGAGGGTGTTACACACTGGATGTGTTTACAGGGATAGAGAGGGTGTTACACACTGGATGTGTTTACAGGGATAGAGAGGGTGTTACACACTGGGTGTGTTTACAAGGATAGAGAGGATGTTACACACTGGGTGTGTTTACAGGGATAGAGAGGGTGTTGCACACTGGATGTGTTTACAGGGATAGAGAGGGTGTTACACACTGGATGTGCTTACAGGGATAGAGAGGGTGTTACACACTGGATGTGTTTACAGGGATAGAGAGGATGTTACACACTGAATGTGTTTACAGGGACAGAGAGGGTGTTACACACTGGATGTGTTTTCAGGGGTAGAGAGGGTGTTACACACTGGGTGTGTTTACAGGGATAGAGAGGGTGTCACACACTGGGTGTGTTTACAGGGATAGAGAGGGTGTCACACACTGGGTGTGTTTACAGGGATAGAGAGGGTGTTACACACTGGGTGTGTTTACAGGGATAGAGAGGGTGTTACACACTGGATGTGTTTACAGGGATAGAGAGGGTGTTGCACACTGGATGTGTTTACAGGGATAGAGAGGGTGTTGCACACTGGATGTGTTTACAGGGATAGAGAGGGTGTTACACACTGGGTGTGTTTACAGGGACAGAGAGGGTGTCACACACTGGGTGTGTTTACAGGGATAGAGAGGGTGTTACACACTTGGATGTATTTACAGGGATAGAGAGGATGTTACACACTGAATGTGTTTACAGGGACAGAGAGGGTGTTACACACTGGATGTGTTTATAGGGATAGAGAGGGTGTTACACACTGTATGTGTTTATAGGGATAGAGAGGGTGTTACACACTGGATGTGTTTACAGGGATAGAGAGGGTGTTACACACTGGTGTGTTTACAAGGATAGAGAGGATGTTACACACTGGGTGTGTTTACAGGGATAGAGAGGGTGTTGCACACTGGATGTGTTTACAGGGATAGAGAGGGTGTTACACACTGGGTGTGTTTACAGGGATAGAGAGGGTGTTACACACTGGGTGTGTTTAGAGGGATAGAGAGGGTGTTACACACTGGACGTGTTTACAGGGATAGAGAGGGTGTTACACACTGGGTGTGTTTACAGGGATAGAGAGGGTGTTACACACTGGATGTGTTTACCGGGATAGAGAGGGTGTTGCACACTGGATGTATTTACAGGGATAGAGAGGGTGTTGCACACTGGATGTGTTTACAGGGATAGAGAGGGTGTTACACACTGGGTTGTGTTACAGGGACAGAGAGGGTGTCACACACTGGGTGTGTTTACAGGGATAGAGAGGGTGTTACACACTGGATGTATTTACAGGGATAGAGAGGATGTTACACACTGAATGTGTTTACAGGGACAGAGAGGGTGTTACACACTGGATGTGTTTATAGGGATAGAGAGGGTGTTACACACTGTATGTGTTTATAGGGATAGAGAGGGTGTTACACACTGGATGTGTTTACAGGGATAGAGAGGGTGTTACACACTGGTGTGTTTACAAGGATAGAGAGGATGTTACACACTGGGTGTGTTTACAGGGATAGAGAGGGTGTTGCACACTGGATGTGTTTACAGGGATAGAGAGGGTGTTACACACTGGGTGTGTTTACACGGGATAGAGAGGGTGTTACACCACTGGGTGTGTTTAGAGGGATAGAGAGGGTGTTACACACTGGGACGTGTTTACAGGGATAGAGAGGGTGTTACACTCGGGTGTGTTTACAGGGATAGAGGGTGTTACACACTGGATGTGTTTACAGGGACAGAGAGGGTGTTACACACTGGGTGTGTTTACAGGGATAGAGAGAGTGTTACACACTGGGTGTGTTTACAGGGATAGAGAGGGTGTTACACACTGGGTGTGTTTACAGGGATAGAGAGAGTGTTACACACTGGATGTGTTTACAGGGACAGAGAGGGTGTTACACACTGGGAGTCTTTTTCTGGGAACTGCATTCTGTTCTGGTCTCTCCATTACTAGAAAGGTCTGCCGAGCTTGCGGAGTGTGCGGAAGAGATTCACCTGGCCCTGGTTAGAGGCAGGAGCCGGGTAGAGAGGATTGGCAAAGTTGGGTTCTGTCAGAGCCTGAGGGAAGACCGGATTGAGGTTTAGCAAAGGCAGGATGGAGGAAGCGGCTGGTATCGTTCACCCCAGGACGCAAATGTCTTCTACCAGAAGTTGGGGCGGTGGTTCTTGGGGGCAGTTGAGGAGCATAGAGGGAGGGTGGGGGTAGATGGGGAAGATAGAGGCCAGGCGTCGGGGGGAGAAGGGGCCGGTCGGACTCACCAGGGCGCTGGCCACTTGCTCCGCGATGCTGTAGACCTGTTTCTCTGTCAGGTCGTATGGAGTTGCCTCCATCGTCACCATGTCCTGGGGGGCGGGGGACAGGGAACAGAGAAGCTGAGATCTATAAGCTCCCCAGTACCGTCTTCGAGCCCTCCGCCCCGTAAGCCTGGTATCTTGTTTCATCCAGTCCTCAGACTGTCCCCGGGGCGGAGGACAGAGCACAAGACCCAGCCTTTCCACCCGCCATCCGTGCCTTCCCACCTGCCCATGCGTGTCCCGTATCCCTCTAAACACTTTCCTATCCATGTCCCTGTCCGAGTGTCGTTCATGTCCCTACCTCGACCACTTCCTCCGGCAGCTCCTTCCACAGACCGACCACCCTTTTGGTGAAAAAGTTGCCCCTCGGGTCCCTATTAAATCTGTCTCCGTCTCACCTCAAACCTGTGCCCTCTGGTTCTCGATTCACAGCCGTGGGGAGGAAGTCTGACACGCTCACCCTGCCTGCACCCCTCGAGGTTCGAAACGCCTCAGTGAGTAAAGAGCTGGCACTTTCCGTGCCCCGTGCACTGGACCTGGGAAATAGACCGTGCCCCGCGTCCGCCCATGACAGGCGGTGATGAGGGTCGAGGGGTTGGGAGGA
>NW_027276486.1:0-39024 GCF_030028105.1 Mobula birostris | reverse complement strand
CCTTTCCTACCCACTCACCCTCACACACACACTGACAGACCGCCAGGACTCCAACTGAAACAAGCCCCTTTCCCACCCACTCACCCTCACACACACACACTGACAGACCGCCAGGACTCCAACTGAAATAAGCCCCTTTCCCACCCACTCACCCTCACACACACACTGACAGACCGCCAGGACTCCAACTGAAACAAGCCCCTTTCCCACCCACTCACCCTCACACACACACTGACAGACCGCCAGGACTCCAACTGAAACAAGCCCCTTTCCCACCCACTCACCCTCACACACACACTGACAGACCGCCGCCAGGACTCCAACCGAAACAAGCCCCTTTCCCACCCACTCACCCTCACACACACTGACAGACCGCCAGGACTCCAACTGAAACAAGCCCCTTTCCCACCCACTCACCCTCACACACACACTGACAGACCGCCAGGACTCCAACTGAAACAAGCCCCTTTCCTACCCACTCACCCTCACACACACACTGACAGACCGCCAGGACTCCAACTGAAACAAGCCCCTTTCCCACCCAGTCACCCTCACACACACACACTGACAGACCGCCAGGACTCCAACTGAAATAAGCCCCTTTCCCACCCACTCACCCTCACACACACACTGACTGACCGCCAGGACTCCAACTGAAACAAGCCCCTTTCCCACCCACTCACCCTCACACACACACTGACAGACCGCCAGGACTCCAACTGAAACAAGCCCCTTTCCCACCCACTCACCCTCACACACACACTGACAGACCGCCGCCAGGACTCCAACCGAAACAAGCCCCTTTCCCACCCACTCACCCTCACACACACTGACAGACCGCCAGGACTCCAACTGAAACAAGCCCCTTTCCCACCCACTCACCCTCAGACACACACTGACAGACCGCCTCCAGGACTCCAACTGAAACAAGCCCCTTTCCCACCCACTCGCCCTCACACACACACTGACAGACCGCCAGGACTCCAACTGAAACAAGCCCCTTTCCCACCCACTCGCCCTCACACACACTGACAGACCACCGCCAGGACTCCAACTGAAACAAGCCCCTTTCCCACCCACTCACCCTCACACACACACTGACAGACCGCCGCCAGGACTCCAACTGAAACAAGCCCCTTTCCCACCCACTCACCCTCACACACACACTGACAGACCACCAGGACTCCAACTGAAACAAGCCCCTTTCCCACCCACTCACCCTCACACACACACTGACAGACCGCCAGGACTCCAACTGAAACAAGCCCCTTTCCTACCCACTCACCCTCACACACACACTGACAGACCGCCAGGACTCCAACTGAAACAAGCCCCTTTCCCACCCACTCACCCTCACACACACACACTGACAGACCGCCAGGACTCCAACTGAAACAAGCTCCTTTCCCACCCACTCACCCTCACACACACACTGACAGACCGCCAGGACTCCAACTGAAACAAGCCCCTTTCCCACCCACTCACCCTCACACACACTGACAGACCACCGCCAGGACTCCAACTGAAACAAGCCCCTTTCCCACCCACTCACCCTCACACACACACTGACAGACCGCCAGGACTCCAGCTGAAACAAGCCCCTTTCCCACCCACTCACCCTCACACACACACTGACAGACCGCCAGGACTCCAACCGAAACAAGCCCCTTTCCCACCCACTCACCCTCACACACACACTGACAGACCACCGCCAGGACTCCAACTGAAACAAGCCCCTTTCCCACCCACTCACCCTCACACACACACACTGACAGACCGCCAGGACTCCAACTGAAACAAGCCCCTTTCCCACCCACTCACCCTCACACACACAGACAGACCACCGCCAGGACTCCAACTGAAACAAGCCCCTTTCCCACCCACTCACCCTCACACACACTGACAGACCGCCAGGACTCCAACTGAAACAAGCCCCTTTCCCACCCACTCACCCTCACACACACACTGACAGACCGCCAGGACTCCAACTGAAACAAGCCACTTTCCCACCCACTCACCCTCACACACACACTGACAGACCGCCGCCAGGACTCCAACTGAAACAAGCCCCTTTCCCACCCACTCACCCTCACACACACACTGACAGACCGCCAGCACTCCAACTGAAACAAGCCCCTTTCCCACCCACTCACCCTCACACACACACTGACAGACCGCCGCCAGGACTCCACTGAAACAAGCCCCTTTCCCACCCACTCGCCCTCACACACACTGACAGACCGCCAGGACTCCAACTGAAACAAGCCCCTTTCCCACCCACTCACCCTCACACACACACTGACAGACCGCCGCCAGGACTCCAACTGAAACAAGCCCCTTTCCCACCCACTCACCCTCACACACACACTGACAGACCGCCAGGACTCCAACTGAAACAAGCCCCTTTCCCACCCACTCACCCTCACACACACACTGACAGACCGCCAGGACTCCAACTGAAACAAGCCCCTTTCCCACCCACTCACCCTCACACACACCCTGCAGACCACCAGGACTCCAACTGAAACAAGCCCCTTTCCCACCCACTCATCCTCACACACACACTGACAGACCACCGCCAGGACTCCAACTGAAACAAGCCCCTTTCCCACCCACTCACCCTCACACACACACTGACAGACCGCCGCCAGGACTCCAACTGAAACAAGCCCCTTTCCCACCCACTCACCCTCACACACACACTGACAGACCGCCAGGACTCCAACTGAAACAAGCCCCTTTCCCACCCACTCACCCTCACACACACACTGACAGACCACCGCCAGGACTCCAACTGAAACAAGCCCCTTTCCCACCCACTCGCCCTCACACACACACTGACAGACCGCCAGGACTCCAACTGAAACAAGCCCCTTTCCCACCCACTCGCCCTCACACACACTGACAGACCACCGCCAGGACTCCAACTGAAACAAGCCCCTTTCCCACCCACTCACCCTCACACACACACTGACAGACCGCCGCCAGGACTCCAACTGAAACAAGCCCCTTTCCCACCCACTCACCCTCACACACACACTGACAGACCACCAGGACTCCAACTGAAACAAGCCCCTTTCCCACCCACTCACCCTCACACACACACTGACAGACCGCCAGGACTCCAACTGAAACAAGCCCCTTTCCCACCCACTCACCCTCACACACACACTGACAGACCGCCAGGACTCCAACTGAAACAAGCCCCTTTCCTACCCACTCACCCTCACACACACACTGACAGACCGCCAGGACTCCAACTGAAACAAGCCCCTTTCCCACCCACTCACCCTCACACACACACACTGACAGACCGCCAGGACTCCAACTGAAACAAGCCCCTTTCCCACCCACTCACCCTCACACACACACTGACAGACCGCCAGGACTCCAACTGAAACAAGCCCCTTTCCCACCCACTCACCCTCACACACACTGACAGACCACCGCCAGGACTCCAACTGAAACAAGCCCCTTTCCCACCCACTCACCCTCACACACACACTGACAGACCGCCAGGACTCCAACTGAAACAAGCCCCTTTCCCACCCACTCACCCTGACACACACACTGACAGACCGCCAGGACTCCAACCGAAACAAGCCCCTTTCCCACCCACTCACCCTCACACACACACTGACAGACCGCCTCCAGGACTCCAACTGAAACAAGCCCCTTTCCCACCCACTCGCCCTCACACACACACTGACAGACCGCCAGGACTCCAACTGAAACAAGCCCCTTTCCCACCCACTCGCCCTCACACACACTGACAGACCACCGCCAGGACTCCAACTGAAACAAGCCCCTTTCCCACCCACTCACCCTCACACACAGACTGACAGACCGCCGCCAGGACTCCAACTGAAACAAGCCCCTTTCCCACCCACTCACCCTCACACACACACTGACAGACCACCAGGACTCCAACTGAAACAAGCCCCTTTCCCACCCACTCACCCTCACACACACTGACAGACCGCCAGGACTCCAACTGAAACAAGCCCCTTTCCCACCCACTCACCCTCACACACACACTGACAGACCGCCAGGACTCCAACTGAAACAAGCCCCTTTCCCACCCACTCACCCTCACACACACACTGACAGACCGCCAGGACTCCAACTGAAACAAGCCCCTTTCCCACCCACTCACCCTCACACACACACTGACAGACCGCCAGGACTCCAACTGAAACAAGCCCCTTTCCCACCCACTCACCCTCACACACACACTGACAGACCGCCAGGACTCCAACTGAAACAAGCCCCTTTCCCACCCACTCACCCTCACACACACTGACAGACCGCCAGGACTCCAACTGAAACAAGCCCCTTTCCCACCCACTCACCCTCACACACACACTGACAGACCACCAGGACTCCAACTGAAACAAGCCCCTTTCCCACCCACTCACCCTCACACACACTGACAGACCACCGCCAGGACTCCAACTGAAACAAGCCCCTTTCCCACCCACTCACCCTCACACACACACACTGACAGACCACCGCCAGGACTCCAACTGAAACAAGCCCCTTTCCCACCCACTCACCCTCACACACACTGACAGACCGCCAGGACTCCAACTGAAACAAGCCCCTTTCCCACCCACTCACCCTCACACACACTGACAGACCGCCAGGACTCCAACTGAAACAAGCCCCTTTCCCACCCACTCACCCTCACACACACTGACAGACCACCGCCAGGACTCCAACTGAAACAAGCCCCTTTCCCACCCACTCACCCTCACACACACACTGACAGACCGCCAGGACTCCAACTGAAACAAGCCCCTTTCCCACCCACTCACCCTCACACACACACACTGACAGACCGCCAGGACTCCAACTGAAACAAGCCCCTTTCCTACCCACTCACCCTCACACACACACTGACAGACCGCCAGGACTCCAACTGAAACAAGCCCCTTTCCCACCCACTCACCCTCACACACACACTGACAGACCGCCGCCAGGACTCCAACCGAAACAAGCCCCTTTCCCACCCACTCACCCTCACACACACTGACAGACCGCCAGGACTCCAACTGAAACAAGCCCCTTTCCCACCCACTCACCCTCACACACACACTGACAGACCGCCTCCAGGACTCCAACTGAAACAAGCCCCTTTCCCACCCACTCGCCCTCACACACACACTGACAGACCGCCAGGACTCCAACTGAAACAAGCCCCTTTCCCACCCACTCGCCCTCACACACACTGACAGACCACCGCCAGGACTCCAACTGAAACAAGCCCCTTTCCCACCCACTCACCCTCACACACAGACTGACAGACCGCCGCCAGGACTCCAACTGAAACAAGCCCCTTTCCCACCCACTCACCCTCATACACACACTGACAGACCACCAGGACTCCAACTGAAACAAGCCCCTTTCCCACCCACTCACCCTCACACACACACTGACAGACCGCCAGGACTCCAACTGAAACAAGCCCCTTTCCCACCCACTCACCCTCACACACACACTGACAGACCGCCAGGACTCCAACTGAAACAAGCCCCTTTCCCACCCACTCACCCTCACACACACACTGACAGACCGCCAGGACTCCAACTGAAACAAGCCCCTTTCCTACCCACTCACCCTCACACACACACTGACAGACCGCCGCCAGGACTCCAACTGAAACAAGCCCCTTTCCCACCCACTCACCCTCACACACACACTGACAGACCGCCGCCAGGACTCCAACTGAAACAAGCCCCTTTCCCACCCACTCACCCTCACACACACACTGACAGACCGCCAGGACTCCAACCGAAACAAGCCCCTTTCCCACCCACTCACCCTCACACACACACTGACAGACCGCCAGGACTCCAACTGAAACAAGCCCCTTTCCCACCCACTCACCCTCACACACACACTGACAGACCGCCAGGACTCCAACTGAAACAAGCCCCTTTCCTACCCACTCACCCTCACACACACACTGACAGACCGCCAGGACTCCAACTGAAACAAGCCCCTTTCCCACCCACTCACCCTCACACACACACACTGACAGACCGCCAGGACTCCAACTGAAACAAGCCCCTTTCCCACCCACTCACCCTCACACACACACTGACAGACCACCAGGACTCCAACTGAAACAAGCCCCTTTCCCACCCACTCACCCTCACACACACACTGACAGACCGCCAGGACTCCAACCGAAACAAGCCCCTTTCCCACCCACTCACCCTCACACACACACTGACAGACCGCCTCCAGGACTCCAACTGAAACAAGCCCCTTTCCCACCCACTCGCCCTCACACACACACTGACAGACCGCCAGGACTCCAACTGAAACAAGCCCCTTTCCCACCCACTCGCCCTCACACACACTGACAGACCACCGCCAGGACTCCAACTGAAACAAGCCCCTTTCCCAGTCACTCACCCTCACACACACACTGACAGACCGCCGCCAGGACTCCAACTGAAACAAGCCCCTTTCCCACCCACTCACCCTCACACACACTGACAGACCACCGCCAGGACTCCAACTGAAACAAGCCCCTTTCCCACCCACTCACCCTCACACACACACTGACAGACCGCCAGGACTCCAGCTGAAACAAGCCCCTTTCCCACCCACTCACCCTCACACACACACTGACAGACCGCCAGGACTCCAACCGAAACAAGCCCCTTTCCCACCCACTCACCCTCACACACACACTGACAGACCACCGCCAGGACTCCAACTGAAACAAGCCCCTTTCCCACCCACTCACCCTCACACACACACACTGACAGACCGCCAGGACTCCAACTGAAACAAGCCCCTTTCCCACCCACTCACCCTCACACACACACTGACAGACCGCCGCCAGGACTCCAACTGAAACAAGCCCCTTTTCCACCCACTCACCCTCACACACACACTGACAGACCGCCGCCAGGACTCCAACTGAAACAAGCCCCTTTCCCACCCACTCACCCTCACACACACACTGACAGACCGCCAGGACTCCAACTGAAACAAGCCCCTTTCCCACCCACTCACCCTCACACACACACTGACAGACCGCCAGGACTCCAACTGAAACAAGCCCCTTTCCCACCCACTCACCCTCACACACACCCTGCAGACCACCAGGACTCCAACTGAAACAAGCCCCTTTCCCACCCACTCATCCTCACACACACACTGACAGACCGCCGCCAGGACTCCAACTGAAACAAGCCCCTTTCCCACCCACTCACCCTCACACACACACTGACAGACCGCCAGGACTCCAACTGAAACAAGCCCCTTTCCCACCCACTCACCCTCACACACACACTGACAGACCGCCAGGACTCCAACTGAAACAAGCCCCTTTCCCACCCACTCACCCTCACACACACACTGACAGACCGCCAGGACTCCAACTGAAACAAGCCCCTTTCCCACCCACTCGCCCTCACACACACACTGACAGACCGCCGCCACGACTCCAACTGAAACAAGCCCCTTTCCCACCCACTCACCCTCACACACACACTGACAGACCACCGCCAGGACTCCAACTGAAACAAGCCCCTTTCCCACCCACTCACCCTCACACACACACTGACAGACCGCCAGGACTCCAACTGAAACAAGCCCCTTTCCCACCCACTCACCCTCACACACACACTGACAGACCACCGCCAGGACTCCAACTGAAACAAGCCCCTTTCCCACCCACTCACCCTCACACACACACACTGACAGACCACCGCCAGGACTCCAACTGAAACAAGCCCCTTTCCCAGCCACTCACCCTCACACACACTGACAGACCGCCAGGACTCCAACTGAAACAAGCCCCTTTCCCACCCACTCACCCTCACACACACACTGACAGACCGCCAGGACTCCAACTGAAACAAGCCCCTTTCCTACCCACTCACCCTCACACACACACTGACAGACCGCCGCCAGGACTCCAACTGAAACAAGCCCCTTTCCCACCCACTCACCCTCACACACACACTGACAGACCGCCGCCAGGACTCCAACTGAAACAAGCCCCTTTCCCACCCACTCACCCTCACACACACACTGACAGACCGCCAGGACTCCAACCGAAACAAGCCCCTTTCCCACCCACTCACCCTCACACACACACTGACAGACCGCCAGGACTCCAACTGAAACAAGCCCCTTTCCCACCCACTCACCCTCACACACACACTGACAGACCGCCAGGACTCCAACTGAAACAAGCCCCTTTCCTACCCACTCACCCTCACACACACACTGACAGACCGCCAGGACTCCAACTGAAACAAGCCCCTTTCCCACCCACTCACCCTCACACACACACACTGACAGACCGCCAGGACTCCAACTGAAACAAGCCCCTTTCCCACCCACTCACCCTCACACACACACTGACAGACCACCAGGACTCCAACTGAAACAAGCCCCTTTCCCACCCACTCACCCTCACACACACACTGACAGACCGCCAGGACTCCAACCGAAACAAGCCCCTTTCCCACCCACTCACCCTCACACACACACTGACAGACCGCCTCCAGGACTCCAACTGAAACAAGCCCCTTTCCCACCCACTCGCCCTCACACACACACTGACAGACCGCCAGGACTCCAACTGAAACAAGCCCCTTTCCCACCCACTCGCCCTCACACACACTGACAGACCACCGCCAGGACTCCAACTGAAACAAGCCCCTTTCCCAGTCACTCACCCTCACACACACACTGACAGACCGCCGCCAGGACTCCAACTGAAACAAGCCCCTTTCCCACCCACTCACCCTCACACACACTGACAGACCACCGCCAGGACTCCAACTGAAACAAGCCCCTTTCCCACCCACTCACCCTCACACACACACTGACAGACCGCCAGGACTCCAGCTGAAACAAGCCCCTTTCCCACCCACTCACCCTCACACACACACTGACAGACCGCCAGGACTCCAACCGAAACAAGCCCCTTTCCCACCCACTCACCCTCGCACACACACTGACAGACCACCGCCAGGACTCCAACTGAAACAAGCCCCTTTCCCACCCACTCACCCTCACACACACACACTGACAGACCGCCAGGACTCCAACTGAAACAAGCCCCTTTCCCACCCACTCACCCTCACACACACACTGACAGACCGCCGCCAGGACTCCAACTGAAACAAGCCCCTTTTCCACCCACTCACCCTCACACACACACTGACAGACCGCCGCCAGGACTCCAACTGAAACAAGCCCCTTTCCCACCCACTCACCCTCACACACACACTGACAGACCGCCAGGACTCCAACTGAAACAAGCCCCTTTCCCACCCACTCACCCTCACACACACACTGACAGACCGCCAGGACTCCAACTGAAACAAGCCCCTTTCCCACCCACTCACCCTCACACACACCCTGCAGACCACCAGGACTCCAACTGAAACAAGCCCCTTTCCCACCCACTCATCCTCACACACACACTGACAGACCGCCGCCAGGACTCCAACTGAAACAAGCCCCTTTCCCACCCACTCACCCTCACACACACACTGACAGACCGCCAGGACTCCAACTGAAACAAGCCCCTTTCCCACCCACTCACCCTCACACACACACTGACAGACCGCCAGGACTCCAACTGAAACAAGCCCCTTTCCCACCCACTCACCCTCACACACACACTGACAGACCGCCAGGACTCCAACTGAAACAAGCCCCTTTCCCACCCACTCGCCCTCACACACACACTGACAGACCGCCGCCACGACTCCAACTGAAACAAGCCCCTTTCCCACCCACTCACCCTCACACACACACACTGACAGACCGCCAGGACTCCAACCGAAACAAGCCCCTTTCCCACCCACTCACCCTCACACACACACTGACAGACCGCCGCCAGGACTCCAACTGAAACAAGCCCCTTTCCCACCCACTCACCCTCACACACACACTGACAGACCACCGCCAGGACTCCAACTGAAACAAGCCCCTTTCCCACCCACTCACCCTCACACACACACTGACAGACCGCCAGGACTCCAACTGAAACAAGCCCCTTTCCCACCCACTCACCCTCACACACACACTGACAGACCACCGCCAGGACTCCAACTGAAACAAGCCCCTTTCCCACCCACTCACCCTCACACACACACACTGACAGACCACCGCCAGGACTCCAACTGAAACAAGCCCCTTTCCCAGCCACTCACCCTCACACACACTGACAGACCGCCAGGACTCCAACTGAAACAAGCCCCTTTCCCACCCACTCACCCTCACACACACACACTGACAGACCGCCGCCAGGACTCCAACTGAAACAAGCCCCTTTCCCACCCACTCGCCCTCACACACACACACTGACAGACCGCCGCCAGGACTCCAACTGAAACAAGCCCCTTTCCCACCCACTCACCCTCACACACACACTGACAGACCGCCAGGACTCCAACTGAAACAAGCCCCTTTCCCACCCACTCACCCTCACACACACACTGACAGACCGCCAGGACTCCAACTGAAACAAGCCCCTTTCCCACCCACTCACCCTCACACACACACTGACAGACCGCCGCCAGGACTCCAACTGAAACAAGCCCCTTTCCCACCCACTCACCCTCACACACACACTGACAGACCGCCGCCAGGACTCCAACTGAAACAAGCCCCTTTCCCACCCACTCACCCTCACACACACACTGACAGACCGCCGCCAGGACTCCAACTGAAACAAGCCCCTTTCCCACCCACTCATCCTCACACACACACTGACAGACCGCCGCCAGGACTCCAACTGAAACAAGCCCCTTTCCCACCCACTCACCCTCACACACACACTGACAGACGCCAGGACTCCAACTGAAACAAGCCCCTTTCCCACCCACTCACCCTCACACACACACTGACAGACCGCCAGGACCTCCAACTGAAACAAGCCCCTTTCCCACCCACTCACCCTCACACACACACTGACAGACCGCCAGGACTCCAACTGAAACAAGCCCCTTTCCCACCCACTCACCCTCACACACACACTGACAGACCGCCAGGACTCCAACTGAAACAAGCCCCTTTCCCACCCACTCACCCTCACACACACACTGACAGACCGCCAGGACTCCAACTGAAACAAGCCCCTTTCCCACCCACTTGCCCTCACACACACACTGACAGACCGGCGCCAGGACTCCAACTGAAACAAGCCCCTTCCCACCCACTCACCCTCACACACACACACTGACAGACCGCCAGGACTCCAACTGAAACAAGCCCCTTTCCACCCACTCACCCTCACACACACACTGACAGACCGCCAGGTCTCCAACTGAAACAAGCCCCTTTCCCACCCACTCACCCTCACACACACTGACAGACCACCGCCAGGACTCCAACTGAAACAAGCCCCTTTCCCACCCACTCACCCTCACACACACACTGACAGACCACCGCCAGGACTCCAACTGAAACAAGCCCCTTTCCCACCCACTCACCTTCACACACACTGACAGACCGCCAGGACTCCAACTGAAACAAGCCCCTTTCCCACCCACTCACCCTCACACACACACTGACAGACCACCGCCAGGACTCCAACTGAAACAAGCCCTTTCCCACCCACTCACCCTCACACAACACTGACAGACCGCCAGGACTCCAACTGAAACAAGCCCCTTTCCCACCCACTCACCCTCACACACACACTGACAGACCGCCAGGACTCCAACTGAACAAGCCCCTTTCCCACCCACTCACCCTCACACACACACTGACAGACCGCCGCCAGGACTCCAACTGAAACAAGCCCCTTTCCCACCCACTCACCCTCACACACACACTGACAGACCACCGCCAGGACTCCAACTGAAACAAGCCCCTTTCCCACCCACTCACCCTCACACACACACTGACAGACCGCCTCCAGGACTCCAACTGAAACAAGCCCCTTTCCCACCCACTCACCCTCACACACACACTGACAGACACGCCAGGACTGCAACTGAAACAAGCCCCTTTCCCACCCTCTCACCCTCACACACACACTGACAGACCGCCAGGACTCCAACTGAAACAAGCCCCTTTCCCACCCACTCACCCTCACACACACACTGACAGACCGCCAGGACTCCAACTGAAACAAGCCCCTTTCCCACCCACTCACCCCTCACACACAGACTGACAGACCGCCAGGACTCCAACTGAAACAAGCCCCTTTCCCACCCACTCACCCTCACACACACACTGACAGACCGCCAGGACTCCAACTGAAACAAGCCCCTTTCCCACCCACTCACCCTCACACACACACTGACAGACCGCCGCCAGGACTCCAACCGAAACAAGCCCCTTTCCCACCCACTCACCCTCACACACACTGACAGACCGCCAGGACTCCAACTGAAACAAGCCCCTTTCCCACCCACTCACCCTCACACACACACTGACAGACCGCCTCCAGGACTCCAACTGAAACAAGCCCCTTTCCCACCCACTCGCCCTCACACACACACTGACAGACCGCCAGGACTCCAACTGAAACAAGCCCCTTTCCCACCCACTCGCCCTCACACACACTGACAGACCACCGCCAGGACTCCAACTGAAACAAGCCCCTTTCCCACCCACTCACCCTCACACACACACTGACAGAGCGCCGCCAGGACTCCAACTGAAACAAGCCCCTTTCCCACCCACTCACCCTCACACACACTGACAGACCGCCAGGACTCCAACTGAAACAAGCCCCTTTCCCACCCACTCACCCTCACACACACACTGACAGACCACCGCCAGGACTCCAACTGAAACAAGCCCCTTTCCCACCCACTCACCCTCACACACACACTGACAGACCGCCGCCAGGACTCCAACTGAAACAAGCCCCTTTCCCACCCACTCACCCTCACACACACACTGACAGACCACCAGGACTCCAACTGAAACAAGCCCCTTTCCCACCCACTCACCCTCACACACACACTGACAGACCGCCAGGACTCCAACTGAAACAAGCCCCTTTCCCACACACTCACCCTCACACACACACTGACAGACCGCCAGGACTCCAACTGAAACAAGCCCCTTTCCTACCCACTCACCCTCACACACACACTGACAGACCGCCAGGACTCCAACTGAAACAAGCCCCTTTCCCACCCACTCACCCTCACACACACACACTGACAGACCGCCAGGACTCCAACTGAAACAAGCCCCTTTCCCACCCACTCACCCTCACACACACACTGACAGACCGCCAGGACTCCAACTGAAACAAGCCCCTTTCCCACCCACTCACCCTCACACACACACTGACAGACCGCCAGGACTCCAACTGAAACAAGCCCCTTTCCCACCCACTCACCCTCACACACACACTGACAGACCGCCGCCAGGACTCCAACCGAAACAAGCCCCTTTCCCACCCACTCAACCTCACACACACTGACAGACCGCCAGGACTCCAACTGAAGCAAGCCCCTTTCCCACCCACTCACCCTCACACACACACTGACAGACCGCCTCCAGGACTCCAACTGAAACAAGCCCCTTTCCCACCCACTCGCCCTCACACACACACTGACAGACCGCCAGGACTCCAACTGAAACAAGCCCCTTTCCCACCCACTCGCCCTCACACACACTGACAGACCACCGCCAGGACTCCAACTGAAACAAGCCCCTTTCCCACCCACTCACCCTCACACACACACTGACAGACCGCCGCCAGGACTCCAACTGAAACAAGCCCCTTTCCCACCCACTCACCCTCACACACACACTGACAGACCGCCAGGACTCCAACTGAAACAAGCCCCTTTCCCACCCACTCACCCTCACACACACACTGACAGACCGCCAGGACTCCAACTGAAACAAGCCCCTTTCCTACCCACTCACCCTCACACACACACTGACAGACCGCCAGGACTCCAACTGAAACAAGCCCCTTTCCCACCCACTCACCCTCACACACACACACTGACAGACCGCCAGGACTCCAACTGAAACAAGCCCCTTTCCCACCCACTCACCCTCACACACACACTGACAGACCGCCAGGACTCCAACTGAAACAAGCCCCTTTCCCACCCACTCACCCTCACACACACACTGACAGACCGCCGCCAGGACTCCAACTGAAACAAGCCCCTTTCCCACCCACTCACCCTCACACACACACTGACAGACCACCGCCAGGACTCCAACTGAAACAAGCCCCTTTCCCACCCACTCACCCTCACACACACTGACAGACCACCGCCAGGACTCCAACTGAAACAAGCCCCTTTCCCACCCACTCACCCTCACACACACACTGACAGACCGCCAGGACTCCAACTGAAACAAGCCCCTTTCCCACCCACTCACCCTGACACACACACTGACAGACCGCCAGGACTCCAACCGAAACAAGCCCCTTTCCCACCCACTCACCCTCACACACACACTGACAGACCGCCTCCAGGACTCCAACTGAAACAAGCCCCTTTCCCACCCACTCGCCCTCACACACACACTGACAGACCGCCAGGACTCCAACTGAAACAAGCCCCTTTCCCACCCACTCGCCCTCACACACACTGACAGACCACCGCCAGGACTCCAACTGAAACAAGCCCCTTTCCCACCCACTCACCCTCACACACAGACTGACAGACCGCCGCCAGGACTCCAACTGAAACAAGCCCCTTTCCCACCCACTCACCCTCACACACACACACTGACAGACCACCAGGACTCCAACTGAAACAAGCCCCTTTCCCACCCACTCACCCTCACACACACTGACAGACCGCCAGGACTCCAACTGAAACAAGCCCCTTTCCCACCCACTCACCCTCACACACACACTGACAGACCGCCAGGACTCCAACTGAAACAAGCCCCTTTCCCACCCACTCACCCTCACACACACACTGACAGACCGCCAGGACTCCAACTGAAACAAGCCCCTTTCCCACCCACTCACCCTCACACACACACTGACAGACCGCCAGGACTCCAACTGAAACAAGCCCCTTTCCCACCCACTCACCCTCACACACACACTGACAGACCGCCAGGACTCCAACTGAAACAAGCCCCTTTCCCACCCACTCACCCTCACACACACTGACAGACCGCCAGGACTCCAACTGAAACAAGCCCCTTTCCCACCCACTCACCCTCACACACACACTGACAGACCACCAGGACTCCAACTGAAACAAGCCCCTTTCCCACCCACTCACCCTCACACACACACTGACAGACCGCCGCCAGGACTCCAACTGAAACAAGCCCCTTTCCCACCCACTCACCCTCACACACACACTGACAGACCACCGCCAGGACTCCAACTGAAACAAGCCCCTTTCCCACCCACTCACCCTCACACACACTGACAGACCACCGCCAGGACTCCAACTGAAACAAGCCCCTTTCCCACCCACTCACCCTCACACACACACTGACAGACCGCCAGGACTCCAACTGAAACAAGCCCCTTTCCCACCCACTCACCCTGACACACACACTGACAGACCGCCAGGACTCCAACCGAAACAAGCCCCTTTCCCACCCACTCACCCTCACACACACACTGACAGACCGCCTCCAGGACTCCAACTGAAACAAGCCCCTTTCCCACCCACTCGCCCTCACACACACACTGACAGACCGCCAGGACTCCAACTGAAACAAGCCCCTTTCCCACCCACTCGCCCTCACACACACTGACAGACCACCGCCAGGACTCCAACTGAAACAAGCCCCTTTCCCACCCACTCACCCTCACACACAGACTGACAGACCGCCGCCAGGACTCCAACTGAAACAAGCCCCTTTCCCACCCACTCACCCTCACACACACACACTGACAGACCACCAGGACTCCAACTGAAACAAGCCCCTTTCCCACCCACTCACCCTCACACACACTGACAGACCGCCAGGACTCCAACTGAAACAAGCCCCTTTCCCACCCACTCACCCTCACACACACACTGACAGACCGCCAGGACTCCAACTGAAACAAGCCCCTTTCCCACCCACTCACCCTCACACACACACTGACAGACCGCCAGGACTCCAACTGAAACAAGCCCCTTTCCCACCCACTCACCCTCACACACACACTGACAGACCGCCAGGACTCCAACTGAAACAAGCCCCTTTCCCACCCACTCACCCTCACACACACACTGACAGACCGCCAGGACTCCAACTGAAACAAGCCCCTTTCCCACCCACTCACCCTCACACACACTGACAGACCGCCAGGACTCCAACTGAAACAAGCCCCTTTCCCACCCACTCACCCTCACACACACACTGACAGACCACCAGGACTCCAACTGAAACAAGCCCCTTTCCCACCCACTCACCCTCACACACACTGACAGACCACCGCCAGGACTCCAACTGAAACAAGCCCCTTTCCCACCCACTCACCCTCACACACACACACTGACAGACCACCGCCAGGACTCCAACTGAAACAAGCCCCTTTCCCACCCACTCACCCTCACACACACTGACAGACCGCCAGGACTCCAACTGAAACAAGCCCCTTTCCCACCCACTCACCCTCACACACACTGACAGACCGCCAGGACTCCAACTGAAACAAGCCCCTTTCCCACCCACTCACCCTCACACACACTGACAGACCACCGCCAGGACTCCAACTGAAACAAGCCCCTTTCCCACCCACTCACCCTCACACACACACTGACAGACCGCCAGGACTCCAACTGAAACAAGCCCCTTTCCCACCCACTCACCCTCACACACACACTGACAGACCGCCAGGACTCCAACTGAAACAAGCCCCTTTCCCACCCACTCACCCTCACACACACACTGACAGACCGCCGCCAGGACTCCAACCGAAACAAGCCCCTTTCCCACCCACTCACCCTCACACACACTGACAGACCGCCAGGACTCCAACTGAAACAAGCCCCTTTCCCACCCACTCACCCTCACACACACACTGACAGACCGCCTCCAGGACTCCAACTGAAACAAGCCCCTTTCCCACCCACTCGCCCTCACACACACACTGACAGACCGCCAGGACTCCAACTGAAACAAGCCCCTTTCCCACCCACTCGCCCTCACACACACTGACAGACCACCGCCAGGACTCCAACTGAAACAAGCCCCTTTCCCACCCACTCACCCTCACACACAGACTGACAGACCGCCGCCAGGACTCCAACTGAAACAAGCCCCTTTCCCACCCACTCACCCTCATACACACACTGACAGACCACCAGGACTCCAACTGAAACAAGCCCCTTTCCCACCCACTCACCCTCACACACACACTGACAGACCGCCAGGACTCCAACTGAAACAAGCCCCTTTCCCACCCACTCACCCTCACACACACACTGACAGACCGCCAGGACTCCAACTGAAACAAGCCCCTTTCCCACCCACTCACCCTCACACACACACTGACAGACCGCCAGGACTCCAACTGAAACAAGCCCCTTTCCTACCCACTCACCCTCACACACACACTGACAGACCGCCGCCAGGACTCCAACTGAAACAAGCCCCTTTCCCACCCACTCACCCTCACACACACACTGACAGACCGCCGCCAGGACTCCAACTGAAACAAGCCCCTTTCCCACCCACTCACCCTCACACACACACTGACAGACCGCCAGGACTCCAACCGAAACAAGCCCCTTTCCCACCCACTCACCCTCACACACACACTGACAGACCGCCAGGACTCCAACTGAAACAAGCCCCTTTCCCACCCACTCACCCTCACACACACACTGACAGACCGCCAGGACTCCAACTGAAACAAGCCCCTTTCCTACCCACTCACCCTCACACACACACTGACAGACCGCCAGGACTCCAACTGAAACAAGCCCCTTTCCCACCCACTCACCCTCACACACACACACTGACAGACCGCCAGGACTCCAACTGAAACAAGCCCCTTTCCCACCCACTCACCCTCACACACACACTGACAGACCACCAGGACTCCAACTGAAACAAGCCCCTTTCCCACCCACTCACCCTCACACACACACTGACAGACCGCCAGGACTCCAACCGAAACAAGCCCCTTTCCCACCCACTCAACCTCACACACACACTGACAGACCGCCTCCAGGACTCCAACTGAAACAAGCCCCTTTCCCACCCACTCGCCCTCACACACACACTGACAGACCGCCAGGACTCCAACTGAAACAAGCCCCTTTCCCACCCACTCGCCCTCACACACACTGACAGACCACCGCCAGGACTCCAACTGAAACAAGCCCCTTTCCCAGTCACTCACCCTCACACACACACTGACAGACCGCCGCCAGGACTCCAACTGAAACAAGCCCCTTTCCCACCCACTCACCCTCACACACACACTGACAGACCACCAGGACTCCAACTGAAACAAGCCCCTTTCCCACCCACTCACCCTCACACACACACACTGACAGACCGCCAGGACTCCAACTGAAACAAGCCCCTTTCCCACCCACTCACCCTCACACACACACTGACAGACCGCCAGGACTCCAACTGAAACAAGCCCCTTTCCCACCCACTCACCCTCACACACACACTGACAGACCGCCAGGACTCCAACTGAAACAAGCCCCTTTCCCACCCACTCACCCTCACACACACTGACAGACCACCGCCAGGACTCCAACTGAAACAAGCCCCTTTCCCACCCACTCACCCTCACACACACACTGACAGACCGCCAGGACTCCAACTGAAACAAGCCCCTTTCCCACCCACTCACCCTCACACACACACTGACAGACCGCCAGGACTCCAACTGAAACAAGCCCCTTTCCCACCCACTCACCCTCACACACACTGACAGACCGCCAGGACTCCAACTGAAACAAGCCCCTTTCCCACCCACTCACCCTCACACACACACTGACAGACCACCAGGACTCCAACTGAAACAAGCCCCTTTCCCACCCGCTCACCCTCACACACACTGACAGACCACCGCCAGGACTCCAACTGAAACAAGCCCCTTTCCCACCCACTCACCCTGACACACACACTGACAGACCGCCAGGACTCCAACTGAAACAAGCCCCTTTCCCACCCACTCACCCTCACACACACTGACAGACCGCCAGGACTCCAACTGAAACAAGCCCCTTTCCCACCCACTCACCCTCACACACACACTGACAGACCGCCAGGACTCCAACTGAAACAAGCCCCTTTCCCACCCACTCACCCTCACACACACTGACAGACCGCCAGGACTCCAACTGAAACAAGCCCCTTTCCCAACCACTCACCCTCACACACACACTGACAGACCGCCTCCAGGACTCCAACTGAAACAAGCCCCTTTCCCACCCACTCGCCCTCACACACACACTGACAGACCGCCAGGACTCCAACTGAAACAAGCCCCTTTCCCACCCACTCGCCCTCACACACACTGACAGACCACCGCCAGGACTCCAACTGAAACAAGCCCCTTTCCCACCCACTCACCCTCACACACACACTGACAGACCGCCGCCAGGACTCCAACTGAAACAAGCCCCTTTCCCACCCACTCACCCTCACACACACACTGACAGACCACCGCCAGGACTCCAACTGAAACAAGACCCTTTCCCACCCACTCACCCTCACACACACACTGACAGACCGCCAGGACTCCAACTGAAACAAGCCCCTTTCCCACCCACTCACCCTCACACACACACTGACAGACCGCCAGGACTCCAACTGAAACAAGCCCCTTTCCCACCCACTCACCCTCACACACACACTGACAGACCGCCAGGACTCCAACTGAAACAAGCCCCTTTCCTACCCACTCACCCTCACACACACACTGACAGACCGCCGCCAGGACTCCAACTGAAACAAGCCCTTTCCCACCCACTCACCCTCACACACACACTGACAGACCGCCAGGACTCCAACTGAAACAAGCCCCTTTCCCACCCACTCACCCTCACACACACACTGACAGACCGCCAGGACTCCAACCGAAACAAGCCCCTTTCCCACCCACTCACCCTCACACACACTGACAGACCGCCAGGACTCCAACTGAAACAAGCCCCTTTCCCACCCACTCACCCTCACACACACACTGACAGACCGCCAGGACTCCAACTGAAACAAGCCCCTTTCCCACCCACTCACCCTCACACACACACTGACAGACCGCCGCCAGGACTCCAACTGAAACAAGCCCCTTTCCCACCCACTCACCCTCACACACACACTGACAGACCGCCGCCAGGACTCCAACTGAAACAAGCCCCTTTCCCACCCACTCACCCTCACACACACACTGACAGACCGCCAGGACTCCAACTGAAACAAGCCCCTTTCCCACCCACTCACCCTCACACACACACTGACAGACCGCCAGGACTCCAACTGAAACAAGCCCCTTTCCCACCCACTCACCCTCACACACACCCTGCAGACCACCAGGACTCCAACTGAAACAAGCCCCTTTCCCACCCACTCATCCTCACACACACACTGACAGACCGCCGCCAGGACTCCAACTGAAACAAGCCCCTTTCCCACCCACTCACCCTCACACACACACTGACAGACCGCCAGGACTCCAACTGAAACAAGCCCCTTTCCCACCCACTCACCCTCACACACACACTGACAGACCACCAGGACTCCAACTGAAACAAGCCCCTTTCCCACCCACTCACCCTCACACACACACTGACAGACCGCCAGGACTCCAACTGAAACAAGCCCCTTTCCCACCCACTCACCCTCACACACACACTGACAGACCGCCAGGACTCCAACTGAAACAAGCCCCTTTCCCACCCACTCACCCTCACACACACACTGACAGACCGCCAGGACTCCAACTGAAACAAGCCCCTTTCCTACCCACTCACCCTCACACACACACTGACAGACCGCCGCCAGGACTCCAACTGAAACAAGCCCCTTTCCCACCCACTCACCCTCACACACACACTGACAGACCGCCAGGACTCCAACTGAAACAAGCCCCTTTCCCACCCACTCACCCTCACACACACACTGACAGACCGCCAGGACTCCAACCGAAACAAGCCCCTTTCCCACCCACTCACCCTCACACACACTGACAGACCGCCAGGACTCCAACTGAAACAAGCCCCTTTCCCACCCACTCACCCTCACACACACACTGACAGACCGCCAGGACTCCAACTGAAACAAGCCCCTTTCCCACCCACTCACCCTCACACACACACTGACAGACCGCCGCCAGGACTCCAACTGAAACAAGCCCCTTTCCCACCCACTCACCCTCACACACACACTGACAGACCGCCGCCAGGACTCCAACTGAAACAAGCCCCTTTCCCACCCACTCACCCTCACACACACACTGACAGACCGCCAGGACTCCAACTGAAACAAGCCCCTTTCCCACCCACTCACCCTCACACACACACTGACAGACCGCCAGGACTCCAACTGAAACAAGCCCCTTTCCCACCCACTCACCCTCACACACACCCTGCAGACCACCAGGACTCCAACTGAAACAAGCCCCTTTCCCACCCACTCATCCTCACACACACACTGACAGACCGCCGCCAGGACTCCAACTGAAACAAGCCCCTTTCCCACCCACTCACCCTCACACACACACTGACAGACCGCCAGGACTCCAACTGAAACAAGCCCCTTTCCCACCCACTCACCCTCACACACACACTGACAGACCACCAGGACTCCAACTGAAACAAGCCCCTTTCCCACCCACTCACCCTCACACACACACTGACAGACCGCCAGGACTCCAACTGAAACAAGCCCCTTTCCCACCCACTCACCCTCACACACACACTGACAGACCGCCAGGACTCCAACTGAAACAAGCCCCTTTCCCACCCACTCGCCCTCACACACACACTGACAGACCGCCGCCACGACTCCAACTGAAACAAGCCCCTTTCCCACCCACTCACCCTCACACACACACACTGACCGACCGCCAGGACTCCAACTGAAACAAGCCCCTTTCCCACCCACTCACCCTCACACACACTGACAGACCACCGCCAGGACTCCAACTGAAACAAGCCCCTTTCCCACCCACTCACCCTCACACACACACTGACAGACCACCGCCAGGACTCCAACTGAAACAAGCCCTTTCCCCACCCACTCACCCTCACACACACTGACAGACCGCCAGGACTCCAACTGAAACAAGCCCCTTTCCCACCCACTCACCCTCACACACACACTGACAGACCACCGCCAGGACTCCAACTGAAACAAGCCCCTTTCCCACCCACTCACCCTCACACACACTGACAGACCGCCAGGACTCCAACTGAAACAAGCCCCTTTCCACCCACTCAGACTCCAACTGAAACAAGCCCCTTTCCCACCCACTCACCCTCACACACACACTGACAGACCGCCAGGACTCCAACTGAAACAAGCCCCTTTCCGACCCACTCACCCTCACACACACACTGACAGACCGCCAGGACTCCAACTGAAACAAGCCCCTTTCCCACCCACTCGCCCTCACACACACACTGACAGACCGCCGCCAGGACTCCAACTGAAACAAGCCCCTTTCCCACCCACTCACCCTCACACACACACTGACAGACCGCCGCCAGGACTCCAACTGAAACAAGCCCCTTTCCCACCCACTCACCCTCACACACACGCTTACAGACCGCCAGGACTCCAACTGAAACAAGCCCCTTTCCCACCCACTCACCCTCACACACACTGACAGACCGCCAGGACTCCAACTGAAACAAGCCCCTTTCCCACCCACTCACCCTCACACACACACTGACAGACCACCGCCAGGACTCCAACTGAAACAAGCCCCTTTCCCACCCACTCACCCTCACACACACTGACAGACCGCCAGGACTCCAACTGAAACAAGCCCCTTTCCCACCCACTCACCCTCACACACACACACTGACAGACCGCCGCCAGGACTCCAACTGAAACAAGCCCCTTTCCCACCCACTCACCCTCACACACACACTGACAGACCGCCAGGACTCCAACTGAAACAAGCCCCTTTCCCACCCACTCACCCTCACACACACACTGACAGACCGCCGCCAGGACTCCAACTGAAACAAGCCCCTTTCCCACCCACTCACCCTCACACACACACTGACAGACCGCCTCCAGGACTCCAACTGAAACAAGCCCCTTTCCCACCCACTCACCCTCACACACACTGACAGACCGCCAGGACTCCAACTGAAACAAGCCCCTTTCCCACCCACTCACCCTCACACACACACTGACAGACCGCCAGGACTCCAACTGAAACAAGCCCCTTTCCCACCCACTCACCCTCACACACACACTGACAGCCCGCCAGGACTCCAACTGAAACAAGCCCCTTTCCCACCCACTCACCCTCACACACACACTGACAGACCGCCGCCAGGTCTCCAACCGAAACAAGCCCCTTTCCCACCCACTCACCCTCACACACACACTGACAGACCGCTTCCAGGACTCCAACTGAAACAAGCCCCTTTCCCACCCACTCACCCTCACACACACTGACAGACCACCGCCAGGACTCCAACTGAAACAAGCCCCTTTCCCACCCACTCACCCTCACACACACACTGACAGACCGCCACCAGGACTCCAACTGAAACAAGCCCCTTTCCCACCCACTCACCCTCACACACACACTGACAGACCACCAGGACTCCAACTGAAACAAGCCCCTTTCCCACCCACTCACCCTCACACACACACTGACAGACCGCCAGGACTCCAACTGAAACAAGCCCCTTTCCCACACGCTCACCCTCACACACACTGACAGACCGCCAGGACTCCAACTGAAACAAGCCCCTTTCCCACCCACTCACCCTCACACACACTGACAGACCGCCGCCAGGACTCCAACTGAAACAAGCCCCTTTCCCACCCACTCACCCTCACACACACACTGACAGACCGCTTCCAGGACTCCAACTGAAACAAGCCCCTTTCCCACCCACTCACCCTCACACACACTGACAGACCGCCAGGACTCCAACTGAAACAAGCCCCTTTCCCACCCACTCACCCTCACACACACACTGACAGACCGCCAGGACTCCAACTGAAACAAGCCCCTTTCCCACCCACTCACCCTCACACACACACTGACAGACCGCCGCCAGGACTCCAACTGAAACAAGCCCCTTTCCCACCCACTCATCCTCACACACACACTGACAGACCGCCGCCAGGACTCCAACTGAAACAAGCCCCTTTCCCACCCACTCACCCTCACACACACACTGACAGACCGCCAGGACTCCAACTGAAACAAGCCCCTTTCCCACCCACTCATCCTCACACACACACTGACAGACCGCCGCCAGGACTCCAACTGAAACAAGCCCCTTTCCCACCCACTCACCCTCACACACACACTGACAGACCGCCAGGACTACAACTGAAACAAGCCCCTTTCCCACCCACTCACCCTCACACACACACTGACAGACCACCGCCAGGACTCCAACTGAAACAAGCCCCTTTCCCACCCACTCACCCTCACACACACACTGACAGACCACCGCCAGGACTCCAACTGAAACAAGCCCCTTTCCCACCCACTCACCCTCACACACACACTGACAGACCGCCAGGACTCCAACTGAAACAAGCCCCTTTCCCACCCACTCACCCTCACACACACACTGACAGACCGCCAGGACTCCAACTGAAACAAGCCCTTTCCCACCCACTCACCCTCACACACACACTGACAGACCGCCAGGACTCCAACTGAAACAAGCCCCTTTCCCACCCACTCACCCTCACACACACTGACAGACCGCCAGGACTCCAACTGAAACAAGCCCCTTTCCCACCCACTCACCCTCACACACACACTGACAGACCCCGCCAGGACTCCAACTGAAACAAGCCCCTTTCCCACCCACTCACCCTCACACACACACTGACAGACCGCCAGGACTCCAACTGAAACAAGCCCCTTTCCCACCCACTCACCCTCACACACACACACTGACAGACCGCCAGGACTCCAACTGAAACAAGCCCCTTTCCCACCCACTCACCCTCACACACACACTGACAGACCGCCAGGACTCCAACTGAAACAAGCCCCTTTCCCACCCACTCACCCTCACACACACTGACAGACCGCCAGGACTCCAACTGAAACAAGCCCCTTTCCCACCCACTCACCCTCACACACACTGACAGACCACCGCCAGGACTCCAACTGAAACAAGCCCTTTCCCACCCACTCACCCTCACACACACACTGACAGACCGCCAGGACTCCAACTGAAACAAGCCCCTTTCCCACCCACTCACCCTCACACACACTGACAGACCACCGCCAGGACTCCAACTGAAACAAGCCCCTTTCCCACCCACTCACCCTCACACACACACTGACAGACCACCGCCAGGACTCCAACTGAAACAAGCCCCTTTCCCACCCACTCACCCTCACACACACACTGACAGACCACCGCCAGGACTCCAACTGAAACAAGCCCCTTTCCCAACCACTCACCCTCACACACACTGACAGACCGCCGCCAGGACTCCAACTGAAACAAGCCCCTTTCCCACCCACTCACCCTCACACACACACTGACAGACCGCCAGGACTCCAACTGAAACAAGCCCCTTTCCCACCCACTCACCCTCACACACACTGACAGACCACCGCCAGGACTCCAACTGAAACAAGCCCCTTTCCCACCCACTCACCCTCACACACACACTGACAGACCGCCAGGACTCCAACTGAAACAAGCCCCTTTCCCACCCACTCACCCTCACACACACACTGACAGACCGCCAGGACTCCAACTGAAACAAGCCCCTTTCCCACCCACTCACCCTCACACACACACTGACAGACCGCCAGGACTCCAACTGAAACAAGCCCCTTTCCCACCCACTCACCCTCACACACACTGACAGACCACCGCCAGGACTCCAACTGAAACAAGCCCCTTTCCCACCCACTCACCCTCACACACACACTGACAGACCACCGCCAGGACTCCAACTGAAACAAGCCCCTTTCCCACCCACTCACCCTCACACACACTGACAGACCGCCGCCAGGACTCCAACTGAAACAAGCCCCTTTCCCACCCACTCACCCTCACACACACACTGACAGACCGCCAGGACTCCAACTGAAACAAGCCCCTTTCCCACCCACTCACCCTCACACACACTGACAGACCACCGCCAGGACTCCAACTGAAACAAGCCCCTTTCCCACCCACTCACCCTCACACACACACTGACAGACCGCCAGGACTCCAACTGAAACAAGCCCCTTTCCCACACGCTCACCCTCACACACACTGACAGACCGCCAGGACTCCAACTGAAACAAGCCCCTTTCCCACCCACTCACCCTCACACACACTGACAGACCGCCGCCAGGACTCCAACTGAAACAAGCCCCTTTCCCACCCACTCACCCTCACACACACACTGACAGACCGCTTCCAGGACTCCAACTGAAAAAAGCCCCTTTCCCACCCACTCACCCTCACACACACTGACAGACCGCCGCCAGGACTCCAACTGAAACAAGCCCCTTTCCCACCCACTCACCCTCACACACACACTGACAGACCGCTTCCAGGACTCCAACTGAAACAAGCCCCTTTCCCACCCACTCACCCTCACACACACTGACAGACCACCGCCAGGACTCCAACTGAAACAAGCCCCTTTCCCACCCACTCACCCTCACACACACACTGACAGACCGCCGCCAGGACTCCAACTGAAACAAGCCCCTTTCCCACCCACTCACCCTCACACACACACTGACAGACCACCAGGACTCCAACTGAAACAAGCCCCTTTCCCACCCACTCACCCTCACACACACACTGACAGACCGCCAGGACTCCAACTGAAACAAGCCCCTTTCCCACACGCTCACCCTCACACACACACTGACAGACCGCCAGGACTCCAACTGAAACAAGCCCCTTTCCCACCCACTCACCCTCACACACACACACTGACAGACCGCCAGGACTCCAACTGAAACAAGCCCCTTTCCCACCCACTCACCCTCACACACACACTGACAGACCACCGCCAGGACTCCAACTGAAACAAGCCCCTTTCCCACCCACTCACCCTCACACACACACTGACAGACCGCCAGGACTCCAACTGAAACAAGCCCCTTTCCCACCCACTCACCCTCACACACACACTGACAGACCGCCGCCAGGACTCCAACTGAAACAAGCCCCTTTCCCACCCACTCACCCTCACACACACACTGACAGACCGCCAGGACTCCAACTGAAACAAGCCCCTTTCCCACCCACTCACCCTCACACACACACTGACAGACCGCCAGGACTCCAACTGAAACAAGCCCCTTTCCCACCCACTCACCCTCACACACACACTGACAGACCGCCGCCAGGACTCCAACTGAAACAAGCCCCTTTCCCACCCACTCATCCTCACACACACACTGACAGACCGCCGCCAGGACTCCAACTGAAACAAGCCCCTTTCCCACCCACTCACCCTCACACACACACTGACAGACCGCCAGGACTCCAACTGAAACAAGCCCCTTTCCCACCCACTCACCCTCACACACACACTGACAGACCGCCAGGACTCCAACTGAAACAAGCCCCTTTCCCACCCACTCACCCTCACACACACACTGACAGACCACCGCCAGGACTCCAACTGAAACAAGCCCCTTTCCCACCCACTCACCCTCACACACACACTGACAGACCGCCAGGACTCCAACTGAAACAAGCCCCTTTCCCACCCACTCACCCTCACACACACACACTGACAGACCGCCAGGACTCCAACTGAAACAAGCCCCTTTCCCACCCACTCACCCTCACACACACACTGACAGACCGCCAGGACTCCAACTGAAACAAGCCCCTTTCCCACCCACTCACCCTCACACACACTGACAGACCGCCAGGACTCCAACTGAAACAAGCCCCTTTCCCACCCACTCACCCTCACACACACTGACAGACCACCGCCAGGACTCCAACTGAAACAAGCCCCTTTCCCACCCACTCACCCTCACACACACACTGACAGACCGCCAGGACTCCAACTGAAACAAGCCCCTTTCCCACCCACTCACCCTCACACACACACTGACAGACCGCCGCCAGGACTCCAACTGAAACAAGCCCCTTTCCCACCCACTCACCCTCACACACACACTGACAGACCGCCGCCAGGACTCCAACTGAAACAAGCCCCTTTCCCACCCACTCACCCTCACACACACACTGACAGACCGCCGCCAGGACTCCAACTGAAACAAGCCCCTTTCCCACCCACTCATCCTCACACACACACTGACAGACCGCCGCCAGGACTCCAACTGAAACAAGCCCCTTTCCCACCCACTCACCCTCACACACACACTGACAGACCGCCAGGACTCCAACTGAAACAAGCCCCTTTCCCACCCACTCACCCTCACACACACACTGACAGACCGCCAGGACTCCAACTGAAACAAGCCCCTTTCCCACCCACTCACCCTCACACACACACTGACAGACCGCCAGGACTCCAACTGAAACAAGCCCCTTTCCCACCCACTCACCCTCACACACACACTGACAGACCGCCAGGACTCCTACTGAAACAAGCTCCTTTCCCACCCACTCGCCCTCACACACACACTGACAGACCGCCGCCAGGACTCCAACTGAAACAAGCCCCTTTTCCACCCACTCACCCTCACACACACACACTGACAGACCGCCAGGACTCCAACTGAAACAAGCCCCTTTCCCACCCACTCACCCTCACACACACACTGACAGACCGCCAGGACTCCAACTGAAACAAGCCCCTTTCCCACCCACTCACCCTCACACACACACTGACAGACCGCCAGGACTCCAACTGAAACAAGCCCCTTTCCCACCCACTCACCCTCACACACACACTGACAGACCACCGCCAGGACTCCAACTGAAACAAGCCCCTTTCCCACCCACTCACCCTCACACACACACTGACAGACCACCGCCAGGACTCCAACTGAAACAGCCCTTTCCCACCCACTCACCCTCACACACACACTGACAGTCCGCCAGGACTCCAACTGAAACAAGCCCCTTTCCCACCCACTCACCCTCACACACACACACTGACAGACCGCCAGGACTCCAACTGAAACAAGCCCCTTTCCCACCCACTCACCCTCACACACACCACTGACAGACCGCCAGGACTCCAACTGAAACAAGCCCCTTTCCCACCCACTCACCCTCACACACACTGACAGACCGCCAGGACTCCAACTGAAACAAGCCCCTTTCCCACCCACTCACCCTCACACACACTGACAGACCACCGCCAGGACTCCAACTGAAACAAGCCCCTTTCCCACCCACTCACCCTCACACACACACTGACAGACCGCCAGGACTCCAACTGAAACAAGCCCCTTTCCCACCCACTCACCCTCACACACACTGACAGACCACCGCCAGGACTCCAACTGAAACAAGCCCCTTTCCCACCCACTCACCCTCACACACACACTGACAGACCACCGCCAGGACTCCAACTGAAACAAGCCCCTTTCCCACCCACTCACCCTCACACACACACTGACAGACCACCGCCAGGACTCCAACTGAAACAAGCCCCTTTCCCAACCACTCACCCTCACACACACTGACAGACCGCCGCCAGGACTCCAACTGAAACAAGCCCCTTTCCCACCCACTCACCCTCACACACACACTGACAGACCGCCAGGACTCCAACTGAAACAAGCCCCTTTCCCACCCACTCACCCTCACACACACTGACAGACCACCGCCAGGACTCCAACTGAAACAAGCCCCTTTCCCACCCACTCACCCTCACACACACACTGACAGACCGCCAGGACTCCAACTGAAACAAGCCCCTTTCCCACCCACTCACCCTCACACACACACTGACAGACCGCCAGGACTCCAACTGAAACAAGCCCCTTTCCCACCCACTCACCCTCACACACACACTGACAGACCGCCAGGACTCCAACTGAAACAAGCCCCTTTCCCACCCACTCACCCTCACACACACTGACAGACCACCGCCAGGACTCCAACTGAAACAAGCCCCTTCCCACCCACTCACCCTCACACACACACTGACAGACCACCGCCAGGACTCCAACTGAAACAAGCCCCTTTCCCACCCACTCACCCTCACACACACTGACAGACCGCCGCCAGGACTCCAACTGAAACAAGCCCCTTTCCCACCCACTCACCCTCACACACACACTGACAGACCGCCAGGACTCCAACTGAAACAAGCCCCTTTCCCACCCACTCACCCTCACACACACTGACAGACCACCGCCAGGACTCCAACTGAAATAAGCCCCTTTCCCACCCACTCACACTCACACAGACACTGACAGACTGCCGCCAGGACTCCAACTGAAACAAGCCCCTTTCCCACCCACTCACCCTCACACACACACTGACAGACCGCCAGGACTCCAACTGAAACAAGCCCTTTCCCACCCACTCACCCTCACACACACACTGACAGACCGCCAGGACTCCAACTGAAACAAGCCCTTTCCCACCCAGTCACCCTCACACACACACTGACAGACCACCGCCAGGACTCCAACTGAAACAAGCCCCTTTCCCACCCACTCACCCTCACACACACACTGACAGACCGCCAGGACTCCAACTGAAACAAGCCCCTTTCCCACACAGTCACCCTCACACACACACTGACAGACCACCGCCAGGACTCCAACTGAAACAAGCCCCTTTCCCACCCACTCACCCTCACACACACACTGACAGACCGCCAGGACTCCAACTGAAACAAGCCCCTTTCCCACCCACTCACCCTCACACACACACTGACAGACCACCGCCAGGACTCCAACTGAAACAAGCCCCTTTCCCACCCACTCGCCCTCACACACACACTGACAGACCACCGCCAGGACTCCAACTGAAACAAGCCCCTTTCCCACCCACTCACCCTCACACACACTGACAGACCGCCGCCAGGACTCCAACTGAAACAAGCCCCTTTCCCACCCACTCACCCTCACACACACACTGACAGACCGCCGCCAGGACTCCAACTGAAACAAGCCCCTTTCCCACCCACTCACCCTCACACACACACTGACAGACCGCCAGGACTCCAACTGAAACAAGCCCCTTTCCCACCCACTCACCCTCACACACACACTGACAGACCGCCAGGACTCCAACTGAAACAAGCCCCTTTCCCACCCACTCACCCTCACACACACACTGACAGACCGCCGCCAGGACTCCAACTGAAACAAGCCCCTTTCCCACCCAGTCACCCTCACACACACACTGACAGACCGCCAGGACTCCAACTGAAACAAGCCCCTTTCCCACCCACTCACCCTCACACACACACTGACAGACCGCCAGGACTCCAACTGAAACAAGCCCCTTTCCCACCCACTCACCCTCACACACACACTGACAGACCGCCAGGACTCCAACTGAAACAAGCCCCTTTCCCACCCACTCACCCTCACACGCACACTGACAGACCGCCAGGACTCCAACTGAACAAGCCCCTTTCCCACCCACTCACCCTCACACACACTGACAGACCACCAGGACTCCAACTGAAACAAGCCCCTTTCCCACCCACTCACCCTCACACACACTGACAGACCGCCGCCAGGACTCCAACTGAAACAAGCCCCTTTCCCACCCACTCACCCTCACACACACACTGACAGACCACCGCCAGGACTCCAACTGAAACAAGCCCCTTTCCCACCCACTCACCCTCACACACACACTGACAGACCGCCAGGACTCCAACTGAAACAAGCCCCTTTCCCACCCACTCACCCTCACACACACACTGACAGACCGCCGCCAGGACTCAAACTGAAACAAGCCCCTTTCCCACCCACTCACCCTCACACACACACTGACAGACCGCCGCCAGGACTCCAACTGAAACAAGCCCCTTTCCCACCCACTCACCCTCACACACACTGACAGACCACCGCCAGGACTCCAACTGAAACAAGCCCCTTTCCCACCCACTCACCCTCACACACACACTGACAGACCGCCGCCAGGACTCCAACTGAAACAAGCCCCTTTCCCACCCACTCACCCTCACACACACACTGACAGACCGCCAGGACTCCAACTGAAACAAGCCCCTTTCCCACCCACTCACCCTCACACACACACACTGACAGACCGCCGCCAGGACTCCAACTGAAACAAGCCCCTTTCCCACCCACTCACCCTCACACACACACTGACAGACCGCCAGGACTCCAACTGAAACAAGCCCCTTTCCCACCCACTCACCCTCACACACACACTGACAGACCGCCGCCAGGACTCCAACTGAAACAAGCCCCTTTCCTACCCACTCACCCTCACACACACACTGACAGACCGCCAGGACTCCAACTGAAACAAGCCCCTTTCCCACCCACTCACCCTCACACACACACTGACAGACCGCCAGGACTCCAACTGAAACAAGCCCCTTTCCCACCCACTCACCCTCACACACACACTGACAGACCCCGCCAGGACTCCAACTGAAACAAGCCCCTTTCCCACCCACTCACCCTCACACACACACTGACAGACCCCGCCAGGACTCCAACTGAAACAAGCCCCTTTCCACCCACTCACCCTCACACACACACTGACAGACCGCCAGGACTCCAACTGAAACAAGCCCCTTTCCCACCCACTCACCCTCACACACACTGACAGACCGCCAGGACTCCAACTGAAACAAGCCCCTTTCCCACCCACTCACCCTCACACACACACTGACAGACCGCCAGGACTCCAACTGAAACAAGCCCCTTTCCCACCCACTCACCCTCACACACACACTGACAGACCGCCAGGACTCCAACTGAAACAAGCCCCTTTCCCACCCACTCACCCTCACACACACTGACAGACCACCAGGACTCCAACTGAAACAAGCCCCTTTCCCACCCACTCACCCTCACACACACTGACAGACCGCCGCCAGGACTCCAACTGAAACAAGCCCCTTTCCCACCCACTCACCCTCACACACACACTGACAGACCACCGCCAGGACTCCAACTGAAACAAGCCCCTTTCCCACCCACTCACCCTCACACACACACTGACAGACCGCCAGGACTCCAACTGAAACAAGCCCCTTTCCCACCCACTCACCCTCACACACACACTGACAGACCGCCGCCAGGACTCAAACTGAAACAAGCCCCTTTCCCACCCACTCACCCTCACACACACACTGACAGACCGCCGCCAGGACTCCAACTGAAACAAGCCCCTTTCCCACCCACTCACCCTCACACACACTGACAGACCACCGCCAGGACTCCAACTGAAACAAGCCCCTTTCCCACCCACTCACCCTCACACACACACTGACAGACCGCCGCCAGGACTCCAACTGAAACAAGCCCCTTTCCCACCCACTCACCCTCACACACACACTGACAGACCGCCAGGACTCCAACTGAAACAAGCCCCTTTCCCACCCACTCACCCTCACACACACACACTGACAGACCGCCGCCAGGACTCCAACTGAAACAAGCCCCTTTCCCACCCACTCACCCTCACACACACACTGACAGACCGCCAGGACTCCAACTGAAACAAGCCCCTTTCCCACCCACTCACCCTCACACACACACTGACAGACCCCGCCAGGACTCCAACTGAAACAAGCCCCTTTCCTACCCACTCACCCTCACACACACACTGACAGACCGCCAGGACTCCAACTGAAACAAGCCCCTTTCCCACCCACTCACCCTCACACACACACTGACAGACCGCCAGGACTCCAACTGAAACAAGCCCCTTTCCCACCCACTCACCCTCACACACACACTGACAGACCACCGCCAGGACTCCAACTGAAACAAGCCCTTTCCCACCCACTCACCCTCACACACACACTGACAGACCACCGCCAGGACTCCAACTGAAACAAGCCCCTTTCCCACCCACTCACCCTCACACACACACTGACAGACCCGCCAGGACTCCAACTGAAACAAGCCCCTTTCCCACCCACTCACCCTCACACACACTGACAGACCACCGCCAGGACTCCAACTGAAACAAGCCCCTTTCCCACCCACTCACCCTCACACACACACTGACAGACCGCCGCCAGGACTCCAACTGAAACAAGCCCCTTTCCCACCCACTCACCCTCACACACACACTGACAGACCGCCAGGACTCCAACTGAAACAAGCCCCTTTCCCACCCACTCACCCTCACACACACACACTGACAGACCGCCGCCAGGACTCCAACTGAAACAAGCCCCTTTCCCACCCACTCACCCTCACACACACACTGACAGACCGCCAGACTCCAACTGAAACAAGCCCCTTTCCCACCCACTCACCCTCACACACACACACTGACAGACCGCCAGGACTCCAACTGAAACAAGCCCCTTTCCCACCCACTCACCCTCACACACACTGACAGACCACCGCCAGGACTCCAACTGAAACAAGCCCCTTTCCCACCCACTCACCCTCACACACACACTGACAGACCCGCAGGACTCCAACTGAAACAAGCCCCTTTCCCACCCACTCACCCTCACACACACACTGACAGACCGCCGCCAGGACTCCAACTGAAACAAGCCCCTTTCCCACCCACTCACCCTCACACACACACTGACAGACCGCCGCCAGGACTCCAACTGAAACAAGCCCCTTTCCCACCCACTCACCCTCACACACACTGACAGACCGCCAGGACTCCAACTGAAACAAGCCCCTTTCCCACCCACTCACCCTCACACACACACTGACAGACCGCCAGGACTCCAACTGAAACAAGCCCCTTTCCCACCCACTCACCCTCACACACACACTGACAGACCGCCAGGACTCCAACTGAAACAAGCCCCTTTCCCACCCACTCACCCTCACACACACACACTGACAGACCGCCAGGACTCCAACTGAAACAAGCCCCTTTCCCACCCACTCACCCTCACACACACACTGACAGACCACCGCCAGGACTCCAACTGAAACAAGCCCCTTTCCCACCCACTCACCCTCACACACACACTGACAGACCACCGCCAGGACTCCAACTGAAACAAGCCCCTTTCCCACCCACTCACCCTCACACACACTGACAGACCGCCAGGACTCCAACTGAAACAAGCCCCTTTCCCACCCACTCACCCTCACACACACACTGACAGACCGCCGCCAGGACTCCAACTGAAACAAGCCCCTTTCCCACCCACTCGCCCTCACACACACACTGACAGACCGCCAGGACTCCAACTGAAACAAGCCCCTTTCCCACCCACTCACCCTCACACACACACTGACAGACCGCCGCCAGGACTCCAACTGAAACAAGCCCCTTTCCCACCCACTCACCCTCACACACACACTGACAGACCGCCGCCAGGACTCCAACTGAAACAAGCCCCTTTCCCACCCACTCACCCTCACACACACACTGACAGACCCCGCCAGGACTCCAACTGAAACAAGCCCCTTTCCCACCCACTCGCCCTCACACACACACTGACAGACCGCCAGGACTCCAACTGAAACAAGCCCCTTTCCCACCCACTCACCCTCACACACACACTGACAGACAGCCAGGACTCCAACTGAAACAAGCCCCTTTCCCACCCACTCACCCTCACACACACACTGACAGACCGCCGCCAGGACTCCAACTGAAACAAGCCCCTTTCCCACCCACTCACCCTCACACACACTGACAGACCGCCAGGACTCCAACTGAAACAAGCCCCTTTCCCACCCACTCAGACTCCAACTGAAACAAGCCCCTTTCCCACCCACTCACCCTCACACACACACTGACAGACCGCCAGGACTCCAACCGAAACAAGCCCCTTTCCCACCCACTCACCCTCACACACACACTGACAGACCGCCAGAACTCCAACTGAAACAAGCCCCTTTCCCACACGCTCACCCTCACACACACACTGACAGACCGCCAGGACTCCAACTGAAACAAGCCACTTTCCCACCCACTCACCCTCACACACACACTGACAGACCGCCAGGACTCCAACTGAAACAAGCCCCTTTCCCACCCACTCGCCCTCACACACACACTGACAGACCGCCAGGACTCCAACTGAAACAAGCCCCTTTCCCACCCACTCACCCTCACACACACACTGACAGACCACCGCCAGGACTCCAACTGAAACAAGCCCCTTTCCCACCCACTCACCTTCACACACACTGACAGACCGCCAGGACTCCAACTGAAACAAGCCCCTTTCCCACCCACTCACCCTCACACACACACTGACAGACCACCGCCAGGACTCCAACTGAAACAAGCCCCTTTCCCACCCACTCGCCCTCACACACACACTGACAGACCGCCGCCAGGACTCCAACTGAAACAAGCCCCTTTCCCACCCACTCACCCTCACACACACACTGACAGACCCCGCCAGGACTCCAACTGAAACAAGCCCCTTTCCCACCCACTCACCCTCACACACACACTGACAGACCGCCGCCAGGACTCCAACTGAAACAAGCCCCTTTCCCACCCACTCACCCTCACACACACACTGACAGACCGCCGCCAGGACTCCAACTGAAACAAGCCCCTTTCCCACCCACTCACCCTCACACACACACTGACAGACCGCCAGGACTCCAACTGAAACAAGACCCTTTCCCACCCACTCACCCTCACACACACACTGACAGACCGCCGCCAGGACTCCAACTGAAACAAGCCCTTTCCCACCCACTCACCCTCACACACACACTGACAGACCGCCAGGACTCCAACTGAAACAAGCCCCTTTCCCACCCACTCACCCTCACACACACTGACACACCGCCAGGACTCCAACTGAAACAAGCCCCTTTCCCACCCACTCACCCTCACACACACTGACAGACCGCCAGGACTCCAACTGAAACAAGCCCGTTTCCCACCCACTCACCCTCACACACACACTGACAGACCGCCAGGACTCCAACTGAAACAAGCCCCTTTCCCACCCACTCACCCTCACACACACACTGACAGACCCCGCCAGGACTCCAACCGAAACAAGCCCCTTTCCCACGCACTCACCCTCACACACACACTGACAGACCACCAGGACTCAACTGAAACAAGCCCCTTTCCCACCCACTCACCCTCACACACACACTGACAGACCGCCAGGACTCCAACTGAAACAAGCCCCTTTCCCACCCACTCACCCTCACACACACACTGACAGACCCCGCCAGGACTCCAGCTGAAACAAGCCCCTTTCCTACCCACTCACCCTCACACACACTGACAGACCGCCAGGACTCCAACTGAAACAAGCCCCTTTCCCACCCACTCACCCTCACACACACACTGACAGACCGCCAGGACTCCAACTGAAACAAGCCCCTTTCCCACCCACTCACCCTCACACACACACTGACAGACCGCCAGGACTCCAACTGAAACAAGCCCCTTTCCCACCCACTCACCCTCACACACACACACTGACAGACCGCCAGGACTCCAACTGAAACAAGCCCCTTTCCCACCCACTCACCCTCACACACACACTGACAGACACCGCCAGGACTCCAACTGAAACAAGCCCCTTTCCCACCCACTCACCCTCACACACACACTGACAGACCACCGCCAGGACTCCAACTGAAACAAGCCCCTTTCCCACCCACTCACCCTCACCCACACTGACAGACCGCCAGGACTCCAACTGAAACAAGCCCCTTTCACACCCACTGACCCTCACACACACACTGACAGACCGCCGCCAGGGACTCCAACTGAAACAAGCCCCTTTCCCACCCACTCGCCCTCACACACACACTGACAGACCGCCAGGACTCCAACTGAAACAAGCCCCTTTCCCACCCACTCGCCCTCACACACACACTGACAGACCGCCGCCAGGACTCCAACTGAAACAAGCCCCTTTCCCACCCACTCACCCTCACACACACACTGACAGACAGCCGCCAGGACTCCAACTGAAACAAGCCCCTTTCCCACCCACTCACCCTCACACACACACTGACAGACCGCCGCCAGGACTCCAACTGAAACAAGCCCCTTTCCCACCCACTCGCCCTCACACACACACTGACAGACCGCCAGGACTCCAACTGAAACAAGCCCCTTTCCCACCCACTCACCCTCACACACACACTGACAGACAGCCAGGACTCCAACTGAAACAAGCCCCTTTCCCACCCACTCACCCTCACACACACACTGACAGACCGCCGCCAGGACTCCAACTGAACAAGCCCCTTTCCACCCACTCACCCTCACACACACACTGAAAGACCGCCAGGACTCCAACTGAAACAAGCCCCTTTCCCACCCACTCACCCTCACACACACACTGACAGACCAGCCGCCAGGACTCCAACCGAAACAAGCCCCTTTCCCACCCACTCACCCTCACACACACACTGACAGACCGCCAGGACTCCAACTGAAACAAGCCCTTTCCCACCCACTCACCCTCACACACACACTGACAGACCGCCGCCAGGACTCCAACTGAAACAAGCCCCTTTCCCACCCACTCACCTCACACACACACTGACAGACCCGCCTAGGACTCCAACTGAAACAAGCCCCTTTCCCACCCACTCACCCTCACACACACACTGACAGACCGCCAGGACTCCAACTGAAACAAGCCCCTTTCCACCCACTCACCCTCACACACACACTGACAGACCACCGCCAGGACTCCAACTGAAACAAGCCCCTTTCCCACCCACTCACCCTCACACACACTGACAGCACCGCCAGGACTCCAACTGAAACAAGCCCCTTTCCCACCCACTCACCCTCACACACACTGACAGACCGCCAGGACTCCAACTGAAACAAGCCCCTTTCCCACCCACTCACCCTCACACACACACTGACAGACCCGCCAGGACTCCAACTGAAA
>NW_027276485.1:0-32500 GCF_030028105.1 Mobula birostris | reverse complement strand
CAAGACGTAGTTGTTATTGAGGGTGAAGGGTTTGTCCTCAGCTGGTTGATTGTCGAATAGTCGGGGCTGCCGGGCCGGTTACCGATTTGCCCGGCCGGCTTGGTTAACCATTTGCCCGGGCCGGGTTGGTTAACGAATTGTCAGGGTTGGGCTTGGTTAACCATTTGCCCGGGCCGGGTTGGTTAATGAATTGCCATGGCCGGGTTGGTTAACGCAGTTTCAGGGTTGGGCTTGATTAACGATTTGCCCGAGCAGGGTTGGCTAACGCATTGTCAGGAGCGTGCGCGGTTGGTTCACGAAACTGCCTGTTCCGGGTTTCTAGAGCGTTGTCAGGCCCGGCCGGCCGGGTTAGCGGCTTGCCAGACCCAACTTGACGAAATTCAGTGCGGCGCGGGTAAACGGCGGGAGTAACTATGACTCTCTTAAGGGTATGGAGGGGGGCCCATGGGCCAGCAAGGAGTTTCTGATGAACATCGGCCGGGACATTTTGACGGCGGGGCAAGAACTAGTTGTTATTGAGGGCGAAGGGCTTGTCCTCAGCTGGTTGATTGTCGAATAGTCGGGGCTGCCGGGCCGGTTACCGATTTGCCCGGCCGGCTTGGTTACCCATTTGCCCGGGCCGGGTTGGTTAACGAATTGTCAGGTTTAGGCTTGGTTAACCATTTGCCCGGGCCGGGTTGGTTAATGAATTGCCATGGCCGGGTTGGTTAACGCAGTTTCAGGGTTGGGCTTGATTAACGATTTGCCCGAGCAGGGTTGGCTAACGCATTGTCAGGAGCGTGCGCGGTTGGTTCACGAAACTGCCTGTTCCGGGTTTCTAGAGCGTTGTCAGGCCCGGCCGACCGGGTTAGCGGGTTGCCAGACCCAACTTGAGGAAATTCAGTGCGGCGCGGGTAAACGGCGGGAGTAACTATGACTCTCTTAAGGTAAGGAGGGGGGCCCATGGGCCAGCAAGGAGTTTCTGATGAACATCGGCCGGGACATTTTGACGGCGGGGCAAGACGTAGTTGTTATTGAGGGTGAAGGGTTTGTCCTCAGCTGGTTGATTGTCGAATAGTCGGGGCTGCCGGGCCGGTTAGCGATTTGCCCGGCCGGCTTGGTTAACCATTTGCCCGGGCCGGGTTGGTTAACTAATTGTCAGGGTTGGGCTTGGTTAACCATTTGCCCGAGCCGGGTTGGTTAATGAATTGCCATGGCCGGGTTGATTAACGCATTGTCAGGGTTGGGCTTGGTTAAAGATTTCCCCGAGCAGGGTTGGCTAACGCATTGTCAGGAGCGTGCGCGGTTGGTTCACGAAACTGCCTGTTCCGGGTTTCTAGAGCGTTGTCAGGCCCGGCCGGCCGGGTTGGCGGGTTGCCAGACCCAACTTGAGGAAATTCAGTGCGGCGCGGGTAAACGGCGGGAGTAACTATGACTCTCTTAAGGTAAGGAGGGGGGCCCATGGGCCAGCAAGGAGTTTCTGATGAACATCGGCCGGGACATTTTGACGGCGGGGCAAGAACTAGTTGTTATTGAGGGCGAAGGGTTTGTCCTCAGCTGGTTGATTGTCGAATTGTCGGGACTGCCGGGCCGGCTACCGATTTGCCCGGCCGGCTTGGTTAACCATTTGCCCGAGCCGGGTTGGTTACCGAATTGTCAGGGTTGGGCTTGGTTAACCATTTGCCCGAGCCGGGTTGGTTAGTGAATTGCCATGGCCGGGTTGGTTAACGCAGTTTCAGGGTTGGGCTTGATTAACGATTTGCCCGAGCAGGGTTGGCTAACGCATTGTCAGGAGCGTGCGCGGTTGGTTCACGAAACTGCCTGTTCCGGGTTTCTAGAGCGTTGTCAGGCCCGGCCGGCCGGGTTAGCGGGTTGCCAGACCCAACTTGACGTAATTCAGTGCGGCGCGGGTAAACGGCGGGAGTAACTATGACTCTCTTAAGGTAAGGAGGGGGGCCCATGGGCCAGCAAGGAGTTTCTGATGAACATCGGCCGGGACATTTTGACGGCGGGGCAAGAACTAGTTGTTATTGAGGGCGAAGGGTTTGTCCTCAGCGGGTTGATTGTCGAATTGTCGGGGCTGCCGGGCCGGTTAACGATTTGCCCGGCCGGCTTGGTTAACCATTTGCCCGAGCCGGGTTGGTTAATGAATTGCCATGGCCGGGTTGGTTAACGCAGTTTCAGGGTTGGGCTTGATTAACGATTTGCCCGAGCAGGGTTGGCTAACGCATTGTCAGGAGCGTGCGCGGTTGGTTCACGAAACTGCCTGTTCCGGGTTTCTAGAGCGTTGTCAGGCCCGGCCGGCCGGGTTAGCGGGTTGCCAGACCCAACTTGAGGAAATTCAGTGCGGCGCGGGTAAACGGCGGGAGTAACTATGACTCTCTTAAGGTAAGGAGGGGGGCCCATGGGCCAGCAAGGAGTTTCTGATGAACATCGGCCGGGACATTTTGACGGCGGGGCAAGACGTAGTTGTTATTGAGGGTGAAGGGTTTGTCCTCAGCTGGTTGATTGTCGAATAGTCGGGGCTGCCGGGCCGGTTACCGATTTGCCCGGCCGGCTTGGTTAACCATTTGCCCGGGCCGGGTTGGTTAACTAATTGTCAGGGTTGGGCTTGGTTAACCATTTGCCCGAGCCGGGTTGGTTAATGAATTGCCATGGCCGGGTTGATTAACGCATTGTCAGGGTTGGGCTTGGTTAACGATTTCCCCGAGCAGGGTTGGCTAACGCATTGTCAGGAGCGTGCGCGGTTGGTTCACGAAACTGCCTGTTCCGGGTTTCTAGAGCGTTGTCAGGCCCGGCCGGCCGGGTTAGCGGGTTGCCAGACCCAACTTGACGAAATTCAGTGCGGCGCGGGTAAACGGCGGGAGTAACTATGACTCTCTTAAGGGTATGGAGGGGGGCCCATGGGCCAGCAAGGAGTTTCTGATGAACATCGGCCGGGACATTTTGACGGCGGGGCAAGAACTAGTTGTTATTGAGGGCGAAGGGCTTGTCCTCAGCTGGTTGATTGTCGAATAGTCGGGGCTGCCGGGCCGGTTACCGATTTGCCCGGCCGGCTTGGTTACCCATTTGCCCGGGCCGGGTTGGTTAACGAATTGTCAGGTTTAGGCTTGGTTAACCATTTGCCCGGGCCGGGTTGGTTAATGAATTGCCATGGCCGGGTTGGTTAACGCAGTTTCAGGGTTGGGCTTGATTAACGATTTGCCCGAGCAGGGTTGGCTAACGCATTGTCAGGAGCGTGCGCGGTTGGTTCACGAAACTGCCTGTTCCGGGTTTCTAGAGCGTTGTCAGGCCCGGCCGGCCGGGTTAGCGGCTTGCCAGACCCAACTTGACGAAATTCAGTGCGGCGCGGGTAAACGGCGGGAGTAACTATGACTCTCTTAAGGGTATGGAGGGGGGCCCATGGGCCAGCAAGGAGTTTCTGATGAACATCGGCCGGGACATTATGACGGCGGGGCAAGAACTAGTTGTTATTGAGGGCGAAGGGCTTGTCCTCAGCTGGTTGATTGTCGAATTGTCGGGACTGCCGGGCCGGTTAGCGATTTGCCCGGCCGGCTTGGTTAACCATTTGCCCGAGCCGGGTTGGTTACCGAATTGTCAGGGTTGGGCTTGGTTAACCATTTGCCCGAGCCGGGTTGGTTAATGAATTGCCATGGCCGGGTTGGTTAACGCAGTTTCAGGGTTGGGCTTGATTAACGATTTGCCCGAGCAGGGTTGGCTAACGCATTGTCAGGAGCGTGCGCGGTTGGTTCACGAAACTGCCTGTTCCGGGTTTCTAGAGCGTTGTCAGGCCCGGCCGGCCGGGTTAGCGGCTTGCCAGACCCAACTTGACGAAATTCAGTGCGGCGCGGGTAAACGGCGGGAGTAACTATGACTCTCTTAAGGAGGGGGGCCCATGGGCCAGCAAGGAGTTTCTGATGAACATCGGCCGGGACATTTTGACGGCGGGGCAAGAACTAGTTGTTATTGAGGGCGAAGGGTTTGTCCTCAGCGGGTTGATTGTCGAATTGTCGGGACTGCCGGGCCGGTTAGCGATTTGCCCGGCCGGCTTGGTTAACCATTTGCCCGAGCCGGGTTGGTTACCGAATTGTCAGGGTTGGGCTTGGTTAACCATTTGCCCGAGCCGGGTTGGTTAATGAATTGCCATGGCCGGGTTGGTTAACGCAGTTTCAGGGTTGGGCTTGATTAACGATTTGCCCGAGCAGGGTTGGCTAACGCATTGTCAGGAGCGTGCGCGGTTGGTTCACGAAACTGCCTGTTCCGGGTTTCTAGAGCGTTGTCAGGCCCGGCCGGCCGGGTTAGCGGCTTGCCAGACCCAACTTGACGAAATTCAGTGCGGCGCGGGTAAACGGCGGGAGTAACTATGACTCTCTTAAGGTATGGAGGGGGGCCCATGGGCCAGCAAGGAGTTTCTGATGAACATCGGCCGGGACATTTTGACGGCGGGGCAAGACGTAGTTGTTATTGAGGGTGAAGGGTTTGTCCTCAGCTGGTTGATTGTCGAATAGTCGGGGCTGCCGGGCCGGTTACCGATTTGCCCGGCCGGCTTGGTTAACCATTTGCCCGGGCCGGGTTGGTTACCGAATTGTCAGGGTTGGGCTTGGTTAACCATTTGCCCGGGCCGGGTTGGTTAACGCAGTTTCAGGGTTGGGCTTGATTAACGATTTGCCCGAGCAGGGTTGGCTAACGCATTGTCAGGAGCGTGCGCGGTTGGTTCACGAAACTGCCTGTTCCGGGTTTCTAGAGCGTTGTCAGGCCCGGCCGGCCGGGTTAGCGGGTTGCCAGACCCAACTTGAGGAAATTCAGTGCGGCGCGGGTAAACGGCGGGAGTAACTATGCTCTCTTAAGGTAAGGAGGGGGGCCCATGGGCCAGCAAGGAGTTTCTGATGAACATCGGCCGGGACATTTTGACGGCGGGGCAAGACGTAGTTGTTATTGAGGGTGAAGGGTTTGTCCTCAGCTGGTTGATTGTCGAATAGTCGGGGCTGCCGGGCCGGTTACCGATTTGCCCGGCCGGCTTGGTTAACCATTTGCCCGGGCCGGGTTGGTTAACTAATTGTCAGGGTTGGGCTTGGTTAACCATTTGCCCGAGCCGGGTTGGTTAATGAATTGCCATGGCCGGGTTGATTAACGCATTGTCAGGGTTGGGCTTGGTTAACGATTTCCCCGAGCAGGGTTGGCTAACGCATTGTCAGGAGCGTGCGCGGTTGGTTCACGAAACTGCCTGTTCCGGGTTTCTAGAGCGTTGTCAGGCCCGGCCGGCCGGGTTAGCGGGTTGCCAGACCCAACTTGACGAAATTCAGTGCGGCGCGGGTAAACGGCGGGAGTAACTATGACTCTCTTAAGGGTATGGAGGGGGGCCCATGGGCCAGCAAGGAGTTTCTGATGAACATCGGCCGGGACATTTTGACGGCGGGGCAAGAACTAGTTGTTATTGAGGGCGAAGGGCTTGTCCTCAGCTGGTTGATTGTCGAATAGTCGGGGCTGCCGGGCCGGTTACCGATTTGCCCGGCCGGCTTGGTTACCCATTTGCCCGGGCCGGGTTGGTTAACGAATTGTCAGGTTTAGGCTTGGTTAACCATTTGCCCGGGCCGGGTTGGTTAATGAATTGCCATGGCCGGGTTGGTTAACGCAGTTTCAGGGTTGGGCTTGATTAACGATTTGCCCGAGCAGGGTTGGCTAACGCATTGTCAGGAGCGTGCGCGGTTGGTTCACGAAACTGCCTGTTCCGGGTTTCTAGAGCGTTGTCAGGCCCGGCCGGCCGGGTTAGCGGCTTGCCAGACCCAACTTGACGAAATTCAGTGCGGCGCGGGTAAACGGCGGGAGTAACTATGACTCTCTTAAGGGTATGGAGGGGGGCCCATGGGCCAGCAAGGAGTTTCTGATGAACATCGGCCGGGACATTATGACGGCGGGGCAAGAACTAGTTGTTATTGAGGGCGAAGGGCTTGTCCTCAGCTGGTTGATTGTCGAATTGTCGGGACTGCCGGGCCGGTTAGCGATTTGCCCGGCCGGCTTGGTTAACCATTTGCCCGAGCCGGGTTGGTTACCGAATTGTCAGGGTTGGGCTTGGTTAACCATTTGCCCGAGCCGGGTTGGTTAATGAATTGCCATGGCCGGGTTGGTTAACGCAGTTTCAGGGTTGGGCTTGATTAACGATTTGCCCGAGCAGGGTTGGCTAACGCATTGTCAGGAGCGTGCGCGGTTGGTTCACGAAACTGCCTGTTCCGGGTTTCTAGAGCGTTGTCAGGCCCGGCCGGCCGGGTTAGCGGCTTGCCAGACCCAACTTGACGAAATTCAGTGCGGCGCGGGTAAACGGCGGGAGTAACTATGACTCTCTTAAGGTATGGAGGGGGGCCCATGGGCCAGCAAGGAGTTTCTGATGAACATCGGCCGGGACATTTTGACGGCGGGGCAAGACGTAGTTGTTATTGAGGGTGAAGGGTTTGTCCTCAGCTGGTTGATTGTCGAATAGTCGGGGCTGCCGGGCCGGTTACCGATTTGCCCGGCCGGCTTGGTTAACCATTTGCCCGGGCCGGGTTGGTTACCGAATTGTCAGGGTTGGGCTTGGTTAACCATTTGCCCGGGCCGGGTTGGTTAACGCAGTTTCAGGGTTGGGCTTGATTAACGATTTGCCCGAGCAGGGTTGGCTAACGCATTGTCAGGAGCGTGCGCGGTTGGTTCACGAAACTGCCTGTTCCGGGTTTCTAGAGCGTTGTCAGGCCCGGCCGGCCGGGTTAGCGGGTTGCCAGACCCAACTTGAGGAAATTCAGTGCGGCGCGGGTAAACGGCGGGAGTAACTATGCTCTCTTAAGGTAAGGAGGGGGGCCCATGGGCCAGCAAGGAGTTTCTGATGAACATCGGCCGGGACATTTTGACGGCGGGGCAAGACGTAGTTGTTATTGAGGGTGAAGGGTTTGTCCTCAGCTGGTTGATTGTCGAATAGTCGGGGCTGCCGGGCCGGTTACCGATTTGCCCGGCCGGCTTGGTTAACCATTTGCCCGGGCCGGGTTGGTTAACTAATTGTCAGGGTTGGGCTTGGTTAACCATTTGCCCGAGCCGGGTTGGTTAATGAATTGCCATGGCCGGGTTGATTAACGCATTGTCAGGGTTGGGCTTGGTTAACGATTTCCCCGAGCAGGGTTGGCTAACGCATTGTCAGGAGCGTGCGCGGTTGGTTCACGAAACTGCCTGTTCCGGGTTTGTAGAGCGTTGTCAGGCCCGGCCGGCCGGGTTAGCGGCTTGCCAGACCCAACTTGACGAAATTCAGTGCGGCGCGGGTAAACGGCGGGAGTAACTATGACTCTCTTAAGGTAAGGAGGGGGGGCCCATGGGCCAGCAAGGAGTTTCTGATGAACATCGGCCGGGACATTTTGACGGCGGGGCAAGACGTAGTTGTTATTGAGGGTGAAGGGTTTGTCCTCAGCTGGTTGATTGTCGAATAGTCGGGGCTGCCGGGCCGGTTACCGATTTGCCCGGCCGGCTTGGTTAACCATTTGCCCGGGCCGGGTTGGTTAACGAATTGTCAGGGTTGGGCTTGGTTAACCATTTGCCCGGGCCGGGTTGGTTAATGAATTGCCATGGCCGGGTTGGTTAACGCAGTTTCAGGGTTGGGCTTGATTAACGATTTGCCCGAGCAGGGTTGGCTAACGCATTGTCAGGAGCGTGCGCGGTTGGTTCACGAAACTGCCTGTTCCGGGTTTCTAGAGCGTTGTCAGGCCCGGCCGGCCGGGTTGGCGGGTTGCCAGACCCAACTTGAGGAAATTCAGTGCGGCGCGGGTAAACGGCGGGAGTAACTATGACTCTCTTAAGGTAAGGAGGGGGGCCCATGGGCCAGCAAGGAGTTTCTGATGAACATCGGCCGGGACATTTTGACGGCGGGGCAAGAACTAGTTGTTATTGAGGGCGAAGGGTTTGTCCTCAGCTGGTTGATTGTCGAATTGTCGGGACTGCCGGGCCGGCTACCGATTTGCCCGGCCGGCTTGGTTAACCATTTGCCCGAGCCGGGTTGGTTACCGAATTGTCAGGGTTGGGCTTGGTTAACCATTTGCCCGAGCCGGGTTGGTTAGTGAATTGCCATGGCCGGGTTGGTTAACGCAGTTTCAGGGTTGGGCTTGATTAACGATTTGCCCGAGCAGGGTTGGCTAACGCATTGTCAGGAGCGTGCGCGGTTGGTTCACGAAACTGCCTGTTCCGGGTTTCTAGAGCGTTGTCAGGCCCGGCCGGCCGGGTTAGCGGGTTGCCAGACCCAACTTGACGTAATTCAGTGCGGCGCGGGTAAACGGCGGGAGTAACTATGACTCTCTTAAGGTAAGGAGGGGGGCCCATGGGCCAGCAAGGAGTTTCTGATGAACATCGGCCGGGACATTTTGACGGCGGGGCAAGAACTAGTTGTTATTGAGGGCGAAGGGTTTGTCCTCAGCGGGTTGATTGTCGAATTGTCGGGGCTGCCGGGCCGGTTAACGATTTGCCCGGCCGGCTTGGTTAACCATTTGCCCGAGCCGGGTTGGTTAATGAATTGCCATGGCCGGGTTGGTTAACGCAGTTTCAGGGTTGGGCTTGATTAACGATTTGCCCGAGCAGGGTTGGCTAACGCATTGTCAGGAGCGTGCGCGGTTGGTTCACGAAACTGCCTGTTCCGGGTTTCTAGAGCGTTGTCAGGCCCGGCCGGCCGGGTTAGCGGGTTGCCAGACCCAACTTGAGGAAATTCAGTGCGGCGCGGGTAAACGGCGGGAGTAACTATGACTCTCTTAAGGTAAGGAGGGGGGCCCATGGGCCAGCAAGGAGTTTCTGATGAACATCGGCCGGGACATTTTGACGGCGGGGCAAGACGTAGTTGTTATTGAGGGTGAAGGGTTTGTCCTCAGCTGGTTGATTGTCGAATAGTCGGGGCTGCCGGGCCGGTTACCGATTTGCCCGGCCGGCTTGGTTAACCATTTGCCCGGGCCGGGTTGGTTAACTAATTGTCAGGGTTGGGCTTGGTTAACCATTTGCCCGAGCCGGGTTGGTTAATGAATTGCCATGGCCGGGTTGATTAACGCATTGTCAGGGTTGGGCTTGGTTAACGATTTCCCCGAGCAGGGTTGGCTAACGCATTGTCAGGAGCGTGCGCGGTTGGTTCACGAAACTGCCTGTTCCGGGTTTCTAGAGCGTTGTCAGGCCCGGCCGGCCGGGTTAGCGGGTTGCCAGACCCAACTTGACGAAATTCAGTGCGGCGCGGGTAAACGGCGGGAGTAACTATGACTCTCTTAAGGGTATGGAGGGGGGCCCATGGGCCAGCAAGGAGTTTCTGATGAACATCGGCCGGGACATTTTGACGGCGGGGCAAGAACTAGTTGTTATTGAGGGCGAAGGGCTTGTCCTCAGCTGGTTGATTGTCGAATAGTCGGGGCTGCCGGGCCGGTTACCGATTTGCCCGGCCGGCTTGGTTACCCATTTGCCCGGGCCGGGTTGGTTAACGAATTGTCAGGTTTAGGCTTGGTTAACCATTTGCCCGGGCCGGGTTGGTTAATGAATTGCCATGGCCGGGTTGGTTAACGCAGTTTCAGGGTTGGGCTTGATTAACGATTTGCCCGAGCAGGGTTGGCTAACGCATTGTCAGGAGCGTGCGCGGTTGGTTCACGAAACTGCCTGTTCCGGGTTTCTAGAGCGTTGTCAGGCCCGGCCGGCCGGGTTAGCGGCTTGCCAGACCCAACTTGACGAAATTCAGTGCGGCGCGGGTAAACGGCGGGAGTAACTATGACTCTCTTAAGGGTATGGAGGGGGGCCCATGGGCCAGCAAGGAGTTTCTGATGAACATCGGCCGGGACATTATGACGGCGGGGCAAGAACTAGTTGTTATTGAGGGCGAAGGGCTTGTCCTCAGCTGGTTGATTGTCGAATTGTCGGGACTGCCGGGCCGGTTAGCGATTTGCCCGGCCGGCTTGGTTAACCATTTGCCCGAGCCGGGTTGGTTACCGAATTGTCAGGGTTGGGCTTGGTTAACCATTTGCCCGAGCCGGGTTGGTTAATGAATTGCCATGGCCGGGTTGGTTAACGCAGTTTCAGGGTTGGGCTTGATTAACGATTTGCCCGAGCAGGGTTGGCTAACGCATTGTCAGGAGCGTGCGCGGTTGGTTCACGAAACTGCCTGTTCCGGGTTTCTAGAGCGTTGTCAGGCCCGGCCGGCCGGGTTAGCGGCTTGCCAGACCCAACTTGACGAAATTCAGTGCGGCGCGGGTAAACGGCGGGAGTAACTATGACTCTCTTAAGGAGGGGGGCCCATGGGCCAGCAAGGAGTTTCTGATGAACATCGGCCGGGACATTTTGACGGCGGGGCAAGAACTAGTTGTTATTGAGGGCGAAGGGTTTGTCCTCAGCGGGTTGATTGTCGAATTGTCGGGACTGCCGGGCCGGTTAGCGATTTGCCCGGCCGGCTTGGTTAACCATTTGCCCGAGCCGGGTTGGTTACCGAATTGTCAGGGTTGGGCTTGGTTAACCATTTGCCCGAGCCGGGTTGGTTAATGAATTGCCATGGCCGGGTTGGTTAACGCAGTTTCAGGGTTGGGCTTGATTAACGATTTGCCCGAGCAGGGTTGGCTAACGCATTGTCAGGAGCGTGCGCGGTTGGTTCACGAAACTGCCTGTTCCGGGTTTCTAGAGCGTTGTCAGGCCCGGCCGGCCGGGTTAGCGGCTTGCCAGACCCAACTTGACGAAATTCAGTGCGGCGCGGGTAAACGGCGGGAGTAACTATGACTCTCTTAAGGTATGGAGGGGGGCCCATGGGCCAGCAAGGAGTTTCTGATGAACATCGGCCGGGACATTTTGACGGCGGGGCAAGACGTAGTTGTTATTGAGGGTGAAGGGTTTGTCCTCAGCTGGTTGATTGTCGAATAGTCGGGGCTGCCGGGCCGGTTACCGATTTGCCCGGCCGGCTTGGTTAACCATTTGCCCGGGCCGGGTTGGTTACCGAATTGTCAGGGTTGGGCTTGGTTAACCATTTGCCCGGGCCGGGTTGGTTAACGCAGTTTCAGGGTTGGGCTTGATTAACGATTTGCCCGAGCAGGGTTGGCTAACGCATTGTCAGGAGCGTGCGCGGTTGGTTCACGAAACTGCCTGTTCCGGGTTTCTAGAGCGTTGTCAGGCCCGGCCGGCCGGGTTAGCGGGTTGCCAGACCCAACTTGAGGAAATTCAGTGCGGCGCGGGTAAACGGCGGGAGTAACTATGCTCTCTTAAGGTAAGGAGGGGGGCCCATGGGCCAGCAAGGAGTTTCTGATGAACATCGGCCGGGACATTTTGACGGCGGGGCAAGACGTAGTTGTTATTGAGGGTGAAGGGTTTGTCCTCAGCTGGTTGATTGTCGAATAGTCGGGGCTGCCGGGCCGGTTACCGATTTGCCCGGCCGGCTTGGTTAACCATTTGCCCGGGCCGGGTTGGTTAACTAATTGTCAGGGTTGGGCTTGGTTAACCATTTGCCCGAGCCGGGTTGGTTAATGAATTGCCATGGCCGGGTTGATTAACGCATTGTCAGGGTTGGGCTTGGTTAACGATTTCCCCGAGCAGGGTTGGCTAACGCATTGTCAGGAGCGTGCGCGGTTGGTTCACGAAACTGCCTGTTCCGGGTTTCTAGAGCGTTGTCAGGCCCGGCCGGCCGGGTTAGCGGGTTGCCAGACCCAACTTGACGAAATTCAGTGCGGCGCGGGTAAACGGCGGGAGTAACTATGACTCTCTTAAGGGTATGGAGGGGGGCCCATGGGCCAGCAAGGAGTTTCTGATGAACATCGGCCGGGACATTTTGACGGCGGGGCAAGAACTAGTTGTTATTGAGGGCGAAGGGCTTGTCCTCAGCTGGTTGATTGTCGAATAGTCGGGGCTGCCGGGCCGGTTACCGATTTGCCCGGCCGGCTTGGTTACCCATTTGCCCGGGCCGGGTTGGTTAACGAATTGTCAGGTTTAGGCTTGGTTAACCATTTGCCCGGGCCGGGTTGGTTAATGAATTGCCATGGCCGGGTTGGTTAACGCAGTTTCAGGGTTGGGCTTGATTAACGATTTGCCCGAGCAGGGTTGGCTAACGCATTGTCAGGAGCGTGCGCGGTTGGTTCACGAAACTGCCTGTTCCGGGTTTCTAGAGCGTTGTCAGGCCCGGCCGGCCGGGTTAGCGGCTTGCCAGACCCAACTTGACGAAATTCAGTGCGGCGCGGGTAAACGGCGGGAGTAACTATGACTCTCTTAAGGGTATGGAGGGGGGCCCATGGGCCAGCAAGGAGTTTCTGATGAACATCGGCCGGGACATTATGACGGCGGGGCAAGAACTAGTTGTTATTGAGGGCGAAGGGCTTGTCCTCAGCTGGTTGATTGTCGAATTGTCGGGACTGCCGGGCCGGTTAGCGATTTGCCCGGCCGGCTTGGTTAACCATTTGCCCGAGCCGGGTTGGTTACCGAATTGTCAGGGTTGGGCTTGGTTAACCATTTGCCCGAGCCGGGTTGGTTAATGAATTGCCATGGCCGGGTTGGTTAACGCAGTTTCAGGGTTGGGCTTGATTAACGATTTGCCCGAGCAGGGTTGGCTAACGCATTGTCAGGAGCGTGCGCGGTTGGTTCACGAAACTGCCTGTTCCGGGTTTCTAGAGCGTTGTCAGGCCCGGCCGGCCGGGTTAGCGGCTTGCCAGACCCAACTTGACGAAATTCAGTGCGGCGCGGGTAAACGGCGGGAGTAACTATGACTCTCTTAAGGGTATGGAGGGGGGCCCATGGGCCAGCAAGGAGTTTCTGATGAACATCGGCCGGGACATTTTGACGGCGGGGCAAGACGTAGTTGTTATTGAGGGTGAAGGGTTTGTCCTCAGCTGGTTGATTGTCGAATAGTCGGGGCTGCCGGGCCGGTTACCGATTTGCCCGGCCGGCTTGGTTAACCATTTGCCCGGGCCGGGTTGGTTACCGAATTGTCAGGGTTGGGCTTGGTTAACCATTTGCCCGGGCCGGGTTGGTTAACGCAGTTTCAGGGTTGGGCTTGATTAACGATTTGCCCGAGCAGGGTTGGCTAACGCATTGTCAGGAGCGTGCGCGGTTGGTTCACGAAACTGCCTGTTCCGGGTTTCTAGAGCGTTGTCAGGCCCGGCCGGCCGGGTTAGCGGGTTGCCAGACCCAACTTGAGGAAATTCAGTGCGGCGCGGGTAAACGGCGGGAGTAACTATGCTCTCTTAAGGTAAGGAGGGGGGCCCATGGGCCAGCAAGGAGTTTCTGATGAACATCGGCCGGGACATTTTGACGGCGGGGCAAGACGTAGTTGTTATTGAGGGTGAAGGGTTTGTCCTCAGCTGGTTGATTGTCGAATAGTCGGGGCTGCCGGGCCGGTTACCGATTTGCCCGGCCGGCTTGGTTAACCATTTGCCCGGGCCGGGTTGGTTAACTAATTGTCAGGGTTGGGCTTGGTTAACCATTTGCCCGAGCCGGGTTGGTTAATGAATTGCCATGGCCGGGTTGATTAACGCATTGTCAGGGTTGGGCTTGGTTAACGATTTCCCCGAGCAGGGTTGGCTAACGCATTGTCAGGAGCGTGCGCGGTTGGTTCACGAAACTGCCTGTTCCGGGTTTGTAGAGCGTTGTCAGGCCCGGCCGGCCGGGTTAGCGGCTTGCCAGACCCAACTTGACGAAATTCAGTGCGGCGCGGGTAAACGGCGGGAGTAACTATGACTCTCTTAAGGTAAGGAGGGGGGGCCCATGGGCCAGCAAGGAGTTTCTGATGAACATCGGCCGGGACATTTTGACGGCGGGGCAAGACGTAGTTGTTATTGAGGGTGAAGGGTTTGTCCTCAGCTGGTTGATTGTCGAATAGTCGGGGCTGCCGGGCCGGTTACCGATTTGCCCGGCCGGCTTGGTTAACCATTTGCCCGGGCCGGGTTGGTTAACGAATTGTCAGGGTTGGGCTTGGTTAACCATTTGCCCGGGCCGGGTTGGTTAATGAATTGCCATGGCCGGGTTGGTTAACGCAGTTTCAGGGTTGGGCTTGATTAACGATTTGCCCGAGCAGGGTTGGCTAACGCATTGTCAGGAGCGTGCGCGGTTGGTTCACGAAACTGCCTGTTCCGGGTTTCTAGAGCGTTGTCAGGCCCGGCCGGCCGGGTTAGCGGCTTGCCAGACCCAACTTGACGAAATTCAGTGCGGCGCGGGTAAACGGCGGGAGTAACTATGACTCTCTTAAGGGTATGGAGGGGGGCCCATGGGCCAGCAAGGAGTTTCTGATGAACATCGGCCGGGACATTTTGACGGCGGGGCAAGAACTAGTTGTTATTGAGGGCGAAGGGCTTGTCCTCAGCTGGTTGATTGTCGAATAGTCGGGGCTGCCGGGCCGGTTACCGATTTGCCCGGCCGGCTTGGTTACCCATTTGCCCGGGCCGGGTTGGTTAACGAATTGTCAGGTTTAGGCTTGGTTAACCATTTGCCCGGGCCGGGTTGGTTAATGAATTGCCATGGCCGGGTTGGTTAACGCAGTTTCAGGGTTGGGCTTGATTAACGATTTGCCCGAGCAGGGTTGGCTAACGCATTGTCAGGAGCGTGCGCGGTTGGTTCACGAAACTGCCTGTTCCGGGTTTCTAGAGCGTTGTCAGGCCCGGCCGACCGGGTTAGCGGGTTGCCAGACCCAACTTGAGGAAATTCAGTGCGGCGCGGGTAAACGGCGGGAGTAACTATGACTCTCTTAAGGTAAGGAGGGGGGCCCATGGGCCAGCAAGGAGTTTCTGATGAACATCGGCCGGGACATTTTGACGGCGGGGCAAGACGTAGTTGTTATTGAGGGTGAAGGGTTTGTCCTCAGCTGGTTGATTGTCGAATAGTCGGGGCTGCCGGGCCGGTTAGCGATTTGCCCGGCCGGCTTGGTTAACCATTTGCCCGGGCCGGGTTGGTTAACTAATTGTCAGGGTTGGGCTTGGTTAACCATTTGCCCGAGCCGGGTTGGTTAATGAATTGCCATGGCCGGGTTGATTAACGCATTGTCAGGGTTGGGCTTGGTTAAAGATTTCCCCGAGCAGGGTTGGCTAACGCATTGTCAGGAGCGTGCGCGGTTGGTTCACGAAACTGCCTGTTCCGGGTTTCTAGAGCGTTGTCAGGCCCGGCCGGCCGGGTTGGCGGGTTGCCAGACCCAACTTGAGGAAATTCAGTGCGGCGCGGGTAAACGGCGGGAGTAACTATGACTCTCTTAAGGTAAGGAGGGGGGCCCATGGGCCAGCAAGGAGTTTCTGATGAACATCGGCCGGGACATTTTGACGGCGGGGCAAGAACTAGTTGTTATTGAGGGCGAAGGGTTTGTCCTCAGCTGGTTGATTGTCGAATTGTCGGGACTGCCGGGCCGGCTACCGATTTGCCCGGCCGGCTTGGTTAACCATTTGCCCGAGCCGGGTTGGTTACCGAATTGTCAGGGTTGGGCTTGGTTAACCATTTGCCCGAGCCGGGTTGGTTAGTGAATTGCCATGGCCGGGTTGGTTAACGCAGTTTCAGGGTTGGGCTTGATTAACGATTTGCCCGAGCAGGGTTGGCTAACGCATTGTCAGGAGCGTGCGCGGTTGGTTCACGAAACTGCCTGTTCCGGGTTTCTAGAGCGTTGTCAGGCCCGGCCGGCCGGGTTAGCGGGTTGCCAGACCCAACTTGACGTAATTCAGTGCGGCGCGGGTAAACGGCGGGAGTAACTATGACTCTCTTAAGGTAAGGAGGGGGGCCCATGGGCCAGCAAGGAGTTTCTGATGAACATCGGCCGGGACATTTTGACGGCGGGGCAAGAACTAGTTGTTATTGAGGGCGAAGGGTTTGTCCTCAGCGGGTTGATTGTCGAATTGTCGGGGCTGCCGGGCCGGTTAACGATTTGCCCGGCCGGCTTGGTTAACCATTTGCCCGAGCCGGGTTGGTTAATGAATTGCCATGGCCGGGTTGGTTAACGCAGTTTCAGGGTTGGGCTTGATTAACGATTTGCCCGAGCAGGGTTGGCTAACGCATTGTCAGGAGCGTGCGCGGTTGGTTCACGAAACTGCCTGTTCCGGGTTTCTAGAGCGTTGTCAGGCCCGGCCGGCCGGGTTAGCGGGTTGCCAGACCCAACTTGAGGAAATTCAGTGCGGCGCGGGTAAACGGCGGGAGTAACTATGACTCTCTTAAGGTAAGGAGGGGGGCCCATGGGCCAGCAAGGAGTTTCTGATGAACATCGGCCGGGACATTTTGACGGCGGGGCAAGACGTAGTTGTTATTGAGGGTGAAGGGTTTGTCCTCAGCTGGTTGATTGTCGAATAGTCGGGGCTGCCGGGCCGGTTACCGATTTGCCCGGCCGGCTTGGTTAACCATTTGCCCGGGCCGGGTTGGTTAACTAATTGTCAGGGTTGGGCTTGGTTAACCATTTGCCCGAGCCGGGTTGGTTAATGAATTGCCATGGCCGGGTTGATTAACGCATTGTCAGGGTTGGGCTTGGTTAACGATTTCCCCGAGCAGGGTTGGCTAACGCATTGTCAGGAGCGTGCGCGGTTGGTTCACGAAACTGCCTGTTCCGGGTTTCTAGAGCGTTGTCAGGCCCGGCCGGCCGGGTTAGCGGGTTGCCAGACCCAACTTGACGAAATTCAGTGCGGCGCGGGTAAACGGCGGGAGTAACTATGACTCTCTTAAGGGTATGGAGGGGGGCCCATGGGCCAGCAAGGAGTTTCTGATGAACATCGGCCGGGACATTTTGACGGCGGGGCAAGAACTAGTTGTTATTGAGGGCGAAGGGCTTGTCCTCAGCTGGTTGATTGTCGAATAGTCGGGGCTGCCGGGCCGGTTACCGATTTGCCCGGCCGGCTTGGTTACCCATTTGCCCGGGCCGGGTTGGTTAACGAATTGTCAGGTTTAGGCTTGGTTAACCATTTGCCCGGGCCGGGTTGGTTAATGAATTGCCATGGCCGGGTTGGTTAACGCAGTTTCAGGGTTGGGCTTGATTAACGATTTGCCCGAGCAGGGTTGGCTAACGCATTGTCAGGAGCGTGCGCGGTTGGTTCACGAAACTGCCTGTTCCGGGTTTCTAGAGCGTTGTCAGGCCCGGCCGGCCGGGTTAGCGGCTTGCCAGACCCAACTTGACGAAATTCAGTGCGGCGCGGGTAAACGGCGGGAGTAACTATGACTCTCTTAAGGGTATGGAGGGGGGCCCATGGGCCAGCAAGGAGTTTCTGATGAACATCGGCCGGGACATTATGACGGCGGGGCAAGAACTAGTTGTTATTGAGGGCGAAGGGCTTGTCCTCAGCTGGTTGATTGTCGAATTGTCGGGACTGCCGGGCCGGTTAGCGATTTGCCCGGCCGGCTTGGTTAACCATTTGCCCGAGCCGGGTTGGTTACCGAATTGTCAGGGTTGGGCTTGGTTAACCATTTGCCCGAGCCGGGTTGGTTAATGAATTGCCATGGCCGGGTTGGTTAACGCAGTTTCAGGGTTGGGCTTGATTAACGATTTGCCCGAGCAGGGTTGGCTAACGCATTGTCAGGAGCGTGCGCGGTTGGTTCACGAAACTGCCTGTTCCGGGTTTCTAGAGCGTTGTCAGGCCCGGCCGGCCGGGTTAGCGGCTTGCCAGACCCAACTTGACGAAATTCAGTGCGGCGCGGGTAAACGGCGGGAGTAACTATGACTCTCTTAAGGAGGGGGGCCCATGGGCCAGCAAGGAGTTTCTGATGAACATCGGCCGGGACATTTTGACGGCGGGGCAAGAACTAGTTGTTATTGAGGGCGAAGGGTTTGTCCTCAGCGGGTTGATTGTCGAATTGTCGGGACTGCCGGGCCGGTTAGCGATTTGCCCGGCCGGCTTGGTTAACCATTTGCCCGAGCCGGGTTGGTTACCGAATTGTCAGGGTTGGGCTTGGTTAACCATTTGCCCGAGCCGGGTTGGTTAATGAATTGCCATGGCCGGGTTGGTTAACGCAGTTTCAGGGTTGGGCTTGATTAACGATTTGCCCGAGCAGGGTTGGCTAACGCATTGTCAGGAGCGTGCGCGGTTGGTTCACGAAACTGCCTGTTCCGGGTTTCTAGAGCGTTGTCAGGCCCGGCCGGCCGGGTTAGCGGCTTGCCAGACCCAACTTGACGAAATTCAGTGCGGCGCGGGTAAACGGCGGGAGTAACTATGACTCTCTTAAGGTATGGAGGGGGGCCCATGGGCCAGCAAGGAGTTTCTGATGAACATCGGCCGGGACATTTTGACGGCGGGGCAAGACGTAGTTGTTATTGAGGGTGAAGGGTTTGTCCTCAGCTGGTTGATTGTCGAATAGTCGGGGCTGCCGGGCCGGTTACCGATTTGCCCGGCCGGCTTGGTTAACCATTTGCCCGGGCCGGGTTGGTTACCGAATTGTCAGGGTTGGGCTTGGTTAACCATTTGCCCGGGCCGGGTTGGTTAACGCAGTTTCAGGGTTGGGCTTGATTAACGATTTGCCCGAGCAGGGTTGGCTAACGCATTGTCAGGAGCGTGCGCGGTTGGTTCACGAAACTGCCTGTTCCGGGTTTCTAGAGCGTTGTCAGGCCCGGCCGGCCGGGTTAGCGGGTTGCCAGACCCAACTTGAGGAAATTCAGTGCGGCGCGGGTAAACGGCGGGAGTAACTATGCTCTCTTAAGGTAAGGAGGGGGGCCCATGGGCCAGCAAGGAGTTTCTGATGAACATCGGCCGGGACATTTTGACGGCGGGGCAAGACGTAGTTGTTATTGAGGGTGAAGGGTTTGTCCTCAGCTGGTTGATTGTCGAATAGTCGGGGCTGCCGGGCCGGTTACCGATTTGCCCGGCCGGCTTGGTTAACCATTTGCCCGGGCCGGGTTGGTTAACTAATTGTCAGGGTTGGGCTTGGTTAACCATTTGCCCGAGCCGGGTTGGTTAATGAATTGCCATGGCCGGGTTGATTAACGCATTGTCAGGGTTGGGCTTGGTTAACGATTTCCCCGAGCAGGGTTGGCTAACGCATTGTCAGGAGCGTGCGCGGTTGGTTCACGAAACTGCCTGTTCCGGGTTTCTAGAGCGTTGTCAGGCCCGGCCGGCCGGGTTAGCGGGTTGCCAGACCCAACTTGACGAAATTCAGTGCGGCGCGGGTAAACGGCGGGAGTAACTATGACTCTCTTAAGGGTATGGAGGGGGGCCCATGGGCCAGCAAGGAGTTTCTGATGAACATCGGCCGGGACATTTTGACGGCGGGGCAAGAACTAGTTGTTATTGAGGGCGAAGGGCTTGTCCTCAGCTGGTTGATTGTCGAATAGTCGGGGCTGCCGGGCCGGTTACCGATTTGCCCGGCCGGCTTGGTTACCCATTTGCCCGGGCCGGGTTGGTTAACGAATTGTCAGGTTTAGGCTTGGTTAACCATTTGCCCGGGCCGGGTTGGTTAATGAATTGCCATGGCCGGGTTGGTTAACGCAGTTTCAGGGTTGGGCTTGATTAACGATTTGCCCGAGCAGGGTTGGCTAACGCATTGTCAGGAGCGTGCGCGGTTGGTTCACGAAACTGCCTGTTCCGGGTTTCTAGAGCGTTGTCAGGCCCGGCCGGCCGGGTTAGCGGCTTGCCAGACCCAACTTGACGAAATTCAGTGCGGCGCGGGTAAACGGCGGGAGTAACTATGACTCTCTTAAGGGTATGGAGGGGGGCCCATGGGCCAGCAAGGAGTTTCTGATGAACATCGGCCGGGACATTATGACGGCGGGGCAAGAACTAGTTGTTATTGAGGGCGAAGGGCTTGTCCTCAGCTGGTTGATTGTCGAATTGTCGGGACTGCCGGGCCGGTTAGCGATTTGCCCGGCCGGCTTGGTTAACCATTTGCCCGAGCCGGGTTGGTTACCGAATTGTCAGGGTTGGGCTTGGTTAACCATTTGCCCGAGCCGGGTTGGTTAATGAATTGCCATGGCCGGGTTGGTTAACGCAGTTTCAGGGTTGGGCTTGATTAACGATTTGCCCGAGCAGGGTTGGCTAACGCATTGTCAGGAGCGTGCGCGGTTGGTTCACGAAACTGCCTGTTCCGGGTTTCTAGAGCGTTGTCAGGCCCGGCCGGCCGGGTTAGCGGCTTGCCAGACCCAACTTGACGAAATTCAGTGCGGCGCGGGTAAACGGCGGGAGTAACTATGACTCTCTTAAGGGTATGGAGGGGGGCCCATGGGCCAGCAAGGAGTTTCTGATGAACATCGGCCGGGACATTTTGACGGCGGGGCAAGACGTAGTTGTTATTGAGGGTGAAGGGTTTGTCCTCAGCTGGTTGATTGTCGAATAGTCGGGGCTGCCGGGCCGGTTACCGATTTGCCCGGCCGGCTTGGTTAACCATTTGCCCGGGCCGGGTTGGTTACCGAATTGTCAGGGTTGGGCTTGGTTAACCATTTGCCCGGGCCGGGTTGGTTAACGCAGTTTCAGGGTTGGGCTTGATTAACGATTTGCCCGAGCAGGGTTGGCTAACGCATTGTCAGGAGCGTGCGCGGTTGGTTCACGAAACTGCCTGTTCCGGGTTTCTAGAGCGTTGTCAGGCCCGGCCGGCCGGGTTAGCGGGTTGCCAGACCCAACTTGAGGAAATTCAGTGCGGCGCGGGTAAACGGCGGGAGTAACTATGCTCTCTTAAGGTAAGGAGGGGGGCCCATGGGCCAGCAAGGAGTTTCTGATGAACATCGGCCGGGACATTTTGACGGCGGGGCAAGACGTAGTTGTTATTGAGGGTGAAGGGTTTGTCCTCAGCTGGTTGATTGTCGAATAGTCGGGGCTGCCGGGCCGGTTACCGATTTGCCCGGCCGGCTTGGTTAACCATTTGCCCGGGCCGGGTTGGTTAACTAATTGTCAGGGTTGGGCTTGGTTAACCATTTGCCCGAGCCGGGTTGGTTAATGAATTGCCATGGCCGGGTTGATTAACGCATTGTCAGGGTTGGGCTTGGTTAACGATTTCCCCGAGCAGGGTTGGCTAACGCATTGTCAGGAGCGTGCGCGGTTGGTTCACGAAACTGCCTGTTCCGGGTTTGTAGAGCGTTGTCAGGCCCGGCCGGCCGGGTTAGCGGCTTGCCAGACCCAACTTGACGAAATTCAGTGCGGCGCGGGTAAACGGCGGGAGTAACTATGACTCTCTTAAGGTAAGGAGGGGGGGCCCATGGGCCAGCAAGGAGTTTCTGATGAACATCGGCCGGGACATTTTGACGGCGGGGCAAGACGTAGTTGTTATTGAGGGTGAAGGGTTTGTCCTCAGCTGGTTGATTGTCGAATAGTCGGGGCTGCCGGGCCGGTTACCGATTTGCCCGGCCGGCTTGGTTAACCATTTGCCCGGGCCGGGTTGGTTAACGAATTGTCAGGGTTGGGCTTGGTTAACCATTTGCCCGGGCCGGGTTGGTTAATGAATTGCCATGGCCGGGTTGGTTAACGCAGTTTCAGGGTTGGGCTTGATTAACGATTTGCCCGAGCAGGGTTGGCTAACGCATTGTCAGGAGCGTGCGCGGTTGGTTCACGAAACTGCCTGTTCCGGGTTTCTAGAGCGTTGTCAGGCCCGGCCGGCCGGGTTAGCGGCTTGCCAGACCCAACTTGACGAAATTCAGTGCGGCGCGGGTAAACGGCGGGAGTAACTATGACTCTCTTAAGGGTATGGAGGGGGGCCCATGGGCCAGCAAGGAGTTTCTGATGAACATCGGCCGGGACATTTTGACGGCGGGGCAAGAACTAGTTGTTATTGAGGGCGAAGGGCTTGTCCTCAGCTGGTTGATTGTCGAATAGTCGGGGCTGCCGGGCCGGTTACCGATTTGCCCGGCCGGCTTGGTTACCCATTTGCCCGGGCCGGGTTGGTTAACGAATTGTCAGGTTTAGGCTTGGTTAACCATTTGCCCGGGCCGGGTTGGTTAATGAATTGCCATGGCCGGGTTGGTTAACGCAGTTTCAGGGTTGGGCTTGATTAACGATTTGCCCGAGCAGGGTTGGCTAACGCATTGTCAGGAGCGTGCGCGGTTGGTTCACGAAACTGCCTGTTCCGGGTTTCTAGAGCGTTGTCAGGCCCGGCCGACCGGGTTAGCGGGTTGCCAGACCCAACTTGAGGAAATTCAGTGCGGCGCGGGTAAACGGCGGGAGTAACTATGACTCTCTTAAGGTAAGGAGGGGGGCCCATGGGCCAGCAAGGAGTTTCTGATGAACATCGGCCGGGACATTTTGACGGCGGGGCAAGACGTAGTTGTTATTGAGGGTGAAGGGTTTGTCCTCAGCTGGTTGATTGTCGAATAGTCGGGGCTGCCGGGCCGGTTAGCGATTTGCCCGGCCGGCTTGGTTAACCATTTGCCCGGGCCGGGTTGGTTAACTAATTGTCAGGGTTGGGCTTGGTTAACCATTTGCCCGAGCCGGGTTGGTTAATGAATTGCCATGGCCGGGTTGATTAACGCATTGTCAGGGTTGGGCTTGGTTAAAGATTTCCCCGAGCAGGGTTGGCTAACGCATTGTCAGGAGCGTGCGCGGTTGGTTCACGAAACTGCCTGTTCCGGGTTTCTAGAGCGTTGTCAGGCCCGGCCGGCCGGGTTGGCGGGTTGCCAGACCCAACTTGAGGAAATTCAGTGCGGCGCGGGTAAACGGCGGGAGTAACTATGACTCTCTTAAGGTAAGGAGGGGGGCCCATGGGCCAGCAAGGAGTTTCTGATGAACATCGGCCGGGACATTTTGACGGCGGGGCAAGAACTAGTTGTTATTGAGGGCGAAGGGTTTGTCCTCAGCTGGTTGATTGTCGAATTGTCGGGACTGCCGGGCCGGCTACCGATTTGCCCGGCCGGCTTGGTTAACCATTTGCCCGAGCCGGGTTGGTTACCGAATTGTCAGGGTTGGGCTTGGTTAACCATTTGCCCGAGCCGGGTTGGTTAGTGAATTGCCATGGCCGGGTTGGTTAACGCAGTTTCAGGGTTGGGCTTGATTAACGATTTGCCCGAGCAGGGTTGGCTAACGCATTGTCAGGAGCGTGCGCGGTTGGTTCACGAAACTGCCTGTTCCGGGTTTCTAGAGCGTTGTCAGGCCCGGCCGGCCGGGTTAGCGGGTTGCCAGACCCAACTTGACGTAATTCAGTGCGGCGCGGGTAAACGGCGGGAGTAACTATGACTCTCTTAAGGTAAGGAGGGGGGCCCATGGGCCAGCAAGGAGTTTCTGATGAACATCGGCCGGGACATTTTGACGGCGGGGCAAGAACTAGTTGTTATTGAGGGCGAAGGGTTTGTCCTCAGCGGGTTGATTGTCGAATTGTCGGGGCTGCCGGGCCGGTTAACGATTTGCCCGGCCGGCTTGGTTAACCATTTGCCCGAGCCGGGTTGGTTAATGAATTGCCATGGCCGGGTTGGTTAACGCAGTTTCAGGGTTGGGCTTGATTAACGATTTGCCCGAGCAGGGTTGGCTAACGCATTGTCAGGAGCGTGCGCGGTTGGTTCACGAAACTGCCTGTTCCGGGTTTCTAGAGCGTTGTCAGGCCCGGCCGGCCGGGTTAGCGGGTTGCCAGACCCAACTTGAGGAAATTCAGTGCGGCGCGGGTAAACGGCGGGAGTAACTATGACTCTCTTAAGGTAAGGAGGGGGGCCCATGGGCCAGCAAGGAGTTTCTGATGAACATCGGCCGGGACATTTTGACGGCGGGGCAAGACGTAGTTGTTATTGAGGGTGAAGGGTTTGTCCTCAGCTGGTTGATTGTCGAATAGTCGGGGCTGCCGGGCCGGTTACCGATTTGCCCGGCCGGCTTGGTTAACCATTTGCCCGGGCCGGGTTGGTTAACTAATTGTCAGGGTTGGGCTTGGTTAACCATTTGCCCGAGCCGGGTTGGTTAATGAATTGCCATGGCCGGGTTGATTAACGCATTGTCAGGGTTGGGCTTGGTTAACGATTTCCCCGAGCAGGGTTGGCTAACGCATTGTCAGGAGCGTGCGCGGTTGGTTCACGAAACTGCCTGTTCCGGGTTTCTAGAGCGTTGTCAGGCCCGGCCGGCCGGGTTAGCGGGTTGCCAGACCCAACTTGACGAAATTCAGTGCGGCGCGGGTAAACGGCGGGAGTAACTATGACTCTCTTAAGGGTATGGAGGGGGGCCCATGGGCCAGCAAGGAGTTTCTGATGAACATCGGCCGGGACATTTTGACGGCGGGGCAAGAACTAGTTGTTATTGAGGGCGAAGGGCTTGTCCTCAGCTGGTTGATTGTCGAATAGTCGGGGCTGCCGGGCCGGTTACCGATTTGCCCGGCCGGCTTGGTTACCCATTTGCCCGGGCCGGGTTGGTTAACGAATTGTCAGGTTTAGGCTTGGTTAACCATTTGCCCGGGCCGGGTTGGTTAATGAATTGCCATGGCCGGGTTGGTTAACGCAGTTTCAGGGTTGGGCTTGATTAACGATTTGCCCGAGCAGGGTTGGCTAACGCATTGTCAGGAGCGTGCGCGGTTGGTTCACGAAACTGCCTGTTCCGGGTTTCTAGAGCGTTGTCAGGCCCGGCCGGCCGGGTTAGCGGCTTGCCAGACCCAACTTGACGAAATTCAGTGCGGCGCGGGTAAACGGCGGGAGTAACTATGACTCTCTTAAGGGTATGGAGGGGGGCCCATGGGCCAGCAAGGAGTTTCTGATGAACATCGGCCGGGACATTATGACGGCGGGGCAAGAACTAGTTGTTATTGAGGGCGAAGGGCTTGTCCTCAGCTGGTTGATTGTCGAATTGTCGGGACTGCCGGGCCGGTTAGCGATTTGCCCGGCCGGCTTGGTTAACCATTTGCCCGAGCCGGGTTGGTTACCGAATTGTCAGGGTTGGGCTTGGTTAACCATTTGCCCGAGCCGGGTTGGTTAATGAATTGCCATGGCCGGGTTGGTTAACGCAGTTTCAGGGTTGGGCTTGATTAACGATTTGCCCGAGCAGGGTTGGCTAACGCATTGTCAGGAGCGTGCGCGGTTGGTTCACGAAACTGCCTGTTCCGGGTTTCTAGAGCGTTGTCAGGCCCGGCCGGCCGGGTTAGCGGCTTGCCAGACCCAACTTGACGAAATTCAGTGCGGCGCGGGTAAACGGCGGGAGTAACTATGACTCTCTTAAGGAGGGGGGCCCATGGGCCAGCAAGGAGTTTCTGATGAACATCGGCCGGGACATTTTGACGGCGGGGCAAGAACTAGTTGTTATTGAGGGCGAAGGGTTTGTCCTCAGCGGGTTGATTGTCGAATTGTCGGGACTGCCGGGCCGGTTAGCGATTTGCCCGGCCGGCTTGGTTAACCATTTGCCCGAGCCGGGTTGGTTACCGAATTGTCAGGGTTGGGCTTGGTTAACCATTTGCCCGAGCCGGGTTGGTTAATGAATTGCCATGGCCGGGTTGGTTAACGCAGTTTCAGGGTTGGGCTTGATTAACGATTTGCCCGAGCAGGGTTGGCTAACGCATTGTCAGGAGCGTGCGCGGTTGGTTCACGAAACTGCCTGTTCCGGGTTTCTAGAGCGTTGTCAGGCCCGGCCGGCCGGGTTAGCGGCTTGCCAGACCCAACTTGACGAAATTCAGTGCGGCGCGGGTAAACGGCGGGAGTAACTATGACTCTCTTAAGGTATGGAGGGGGGCCCATGGGCCAGCAAGGAGTTTCTGATGAACATCGGCCGGGACATTTTGACGGCGGGGCAAGACGTAGTTGTTATTGAGGGTGAAGGGTTTGTCCTCAGCTGGTTGATTGTCGAATAGTCGGGGCTGCCGGGCCGGTTACCGATTTGCCCGGCCGGCTTGGTTAACCATTTGCCCGGGCCGGGTTGGTTACCGAATTGTCAGGGTTGGGCTTGGTTAACCATTTGCCCGGGCCGGGTTGGTTAACGCAGTTTCAGGGTTGGGCTTGATTAACGATTTGCCCGAGCAGGGTTGGCTAACGCATTGTCAGGAGCGTGCGCGGTTGGTTCACGAAACTGCCTGTTCCGGGTTTCTAGAGCGTTGTCAGGCCCGGCCGGCCGGGTTAGCGGGTTGCCAGACCCAACTTGAGGAAATTCAGTGCGGCGCGGGTAAACGGCGGGAGTAACTATGCTCTCTTAAGGTAAGGAGGGGGGCCCATGGGCCAGCAAGGAGTTTCTGATGAACATCGGCCGGGACATTTTGACGGCGGGGCAAGACGTAGTTGTTATTGAGGGTGAAGGGTTTGTCCTCAGCTGGTTGATTGTCGAATAGTCGGGGCTGCCGGGCCGGTTACCGATTTGCCCGGCCGGCTTGGTTAACCATTTGCCCGGGCCGGGTTGGTTAACTAATTGTCAGGGTTGGGCTTGGTTAACCATTTGCCCGAGCCGGGTTGGTTAATGAATTGCCATGGCCGGGTTGATTAACGCATTGTCAGGGTTGGGCTTGGTTAACGATTTCCCCGAGCAGGGTTGGCTAACGCATTGTCAGGAGCGTGCGCGGTTGGTTCACGAAACTGCCTGTTCCGGGTTTCTAGAGCGTTGTCAGGCCCGGCCGGCCGGGTTAGCGGGTTGCCAGACCCAACTTGACGAAATTCAGTGCGGCGCGGGTAAACGGCGGGAGTAACTATGACTCTCTTAAGGGTATGGAGGGGGGCCCATGGGCCAGCAAGGAGTTTCTGATGAACATCGGCCGGGACATTTTGACGGCGGGGCAAGAACTAGTTGTTATTGAGGGCGAAGGGCTTGTCCTCAGCTGGTTGATTGTCGAATAGTCGGGGCTGCCGGGCCGGTTACCGATTTGCCCGGCCGGCTTGGTTACCCATTTGCCCGGGCCGGGTTGGTTAACGAATTGTCAGGTTTAGGCTTGGTTAACCATTTGCCCGGGCCGGGTTGGTTAATGAATTGCCATGGCCGGGTTGGTTAACGCAGTTTCAGGGTTGGGCTTGATTAACGATTTGCCCGAGCAGGGTTGGCTAACGCATTGTCAGGAGCGTGCGCGGTTGGTTCACGAAACTGCCTGTTCCGGGTTTCTAGAGCGTTGTCAGGCCCGGCCGGCCGGGTTAGCGGCTTGCCAGACCCAACTTGACGAAATTCAGTGCGGCGCGGGTAAACGGCGGGAGTAACTATGACTCTCTTAAGGGTATGGAGGGGGGCCCATGGGCCAGCAAGGAGTTTCTGATGAACATCGGCCGGGACATTATGACGGCGGGGCAAGAACTAGTTGTTATTGAGGGCGAAGGGCTTGTCCTCAGCTGGTTGATTGTCGAATTGTCGGGACTGCCGGGCCGGTTAGCGATTTGCCCGGCCGGCTTGGTTAACCATTTGCCCGAGCCGGGTTGGTTACCGAATTGTCAGGGTTGGGCTTGGTTAACCATTTGCCCGAGCCGGGTTGGTTAATGAATTGCCATGGCCGGGTTGGTTAACGCAGTTTCAGGGTTGGGCTTGATTAACGATTTGCCCGAGCAGGGTTGGCTAACGCATTGTCAGGAGCGTGCGCGGTTGGTTCACGAAACTGCCTGTTCCGGGTTTCTAGAGCGTTGTCAGGCCCGGCCGGCCGGGTTAGCGGCTTGCCAGACCCAACTTGACGAAATTCAGTGCGGCGCGGGTAAACGGCGGGAGTAACTATGACTCTCTTAAGGTATGGAGGGGGGCCCATGGGCCAGCAAGGAGTTTCTGATGAACATCGGCCGGGACATTTTGACGGCGGGGCAAGACGTAGTTGTTATTGAGGGTGAAGGGTTTGTCCTCAGCTGGTTGATTGTCGAATAGTCGGGGCTGCCGGGCCGGTTACCGATTTGCCCGGCCGGCTTGGTTAACCATTTGCCCGGGCCGGGTTGGTTACCGAATTGTCAGGGTTGGGCTTGGTTAACCATTTGCCCGGGCCGGGTTGGTTAACGCAGTTTCAGGGTTGGGCTTGATTAACGATTTGCCCGAGCAGGGTTGGCTAACGCATTGTCAGGAGCGTGCGCGGTTGGTTCACGAAACTGCCTGTTCCGGGTTTCTAGAGCGTTGTCAGGCCCGGCCGGCCGGGTTAGCGGGTTGCCAGACCCAACTTGAGGAAATTCAGTGCGGCGCGGGTAAACGGCGGGAGTAACTATGCTCTCTTAAGGTAAGGAGGGGGGCCCATGGGCCAGCAAGGAGTTTCTGATGAACATCGGCCGGGACATTTTGACGGCGGGGCAAGACGTAGTTGTTATTGAGGGTGAAGGGTTTGTCCTCAGCTGGTTGATTGTCGAATAGTCGGGGCTGCCGGGCCGGTTACCGATTTGCCCGGCCGGCTTGGTTAACCATTTGCCCGGGCCGGGTTGGTTAACTAATTGTCAGGGTTGGGCTTGGTTAACCATTTGCCCGAGCCGGGTTGGTTAATGAATTGCCATGGCCGGGTTGATTAACGCATTGTCAGGGTTGGGCTTGGTTAACGATTTCCCCGAGCAGGGTTGGCTAACGCATTGTCAGGAGCGTGCGCGGTTGGTTCACGAAACTGCCTGTTCCGGGTTTCTAGAGCGTTGTCAGGCCCGGCCGGCCGGGTTAGCGGGTTGCCAGACCCAACTTGACGAAATTCAGTGCGGCGCGGGTAAACGGCGGGAGTAACTATGACTCTCTTAAGGGTATGGAGGGGGGCCCATGGGCCAGCAAGGAGTTTCTGATGAACATCGGCCGGGACATTTTGACGGCGGGGCAAGAACTAGTTGTTATTGAGGGCGAAGGGCTTGTCCTCAGCTGGTTGATTGTCGAATAGTCGGGGCTGCCGGGCCGGTTACCGATTTGCCCGGCCGGCTTGGTTACCCATTTGCCCGGGCCGGGTTGGTTAACGAATTGTCAGGTTTAGGCTTGGTTAACCATTTGCCCGGGCCGGGTTGGTTAATGAATTGCCATGGCCGGGTTGGTTAACGCAGTTTCAGGGTTGGGCTTGATTAACGATTTGCCCGAGCAGGGTTGGCTAACGCATTGTCAGGAGCGTGCGCGGTTGGTTCACGAAACTGCCTGTTCCGGGTTTCTAGAGCGTTGTCAGGCCCGGCCGGCCGGGTTAGCGGCTTGCCAGACCCAACTTGACGAAATTCAGTGCGGCGCGGGTAAACGGCGGGAGTAACTATGACTCTCTTAAGGGTATGGAGGGGGGCCCATGGGCCAGCAAGGAGTTTCTGATGAACATCGGCCGGGACATTATGACGGCGGGGCAAGAACTAGTTGTTATTGAGGGCGAAGGGCTTGTCCTCAGCTGGTTGATTGTCGAATTGTCGGGACTGCCGGGCCGGTTAGCGATTTGCCCGGCCGGCTTGGTTAACCATTTGCCCGAGCCGGGTTGGTTACCGAATTGTCAGGGTTGGGCTTGGTTAACCATTTGCCCGAGCCGGGTTGGTTAATGAATTGCCATGGCCGGGTTGGTTAACGCAGTTTCAGGGTTGGGCTTGATTAACGATTTGCCCGAGCAGGGTTGGCTAACGCATTGTCAGGAGCGTGCGCGGTTGGTTCACGAAACTGCCTGTTCCGGGTTTCTAGAGCGTTGTCAGGCCCGGCCGGCCGGGTTAGCGGCTTGCCAGACCCAACTTGACGAAATTCAGTGCGGCGCGGGTAAACGGCGGGAGTAACTATGACTCTCTTAAGGTATGGAGGGGGGCCCATGGGCCAGCAAGGAGTTTCTGATGAACATCGGCCGGGACATTTTGACGGCGGGGCAAGAACTAGTTGTTATTGAGGGCGAAGGGCTTGTCCTCAGCTGGTTGATTGTCGAATTGTCGGGACTGCCGGGCCGGTTAGCGATTTGCCCGGCCGGCTTGGTTAACCATTTGCCCGGGCCGGGTTGGTTAACGAATTGTCAGGGTTGGGCTTGGTTAACCATTTGCCCGGGCCGGGTTGGTTACTGAATTGCCATGGCCGGGTTGGTTAACGCAGTTTCAGGGTTGGGCTTGATTAACGATTTGCCCGAGCAGGGTTGGCTAACGCATTGTCAGGAGGGTGCGCGGTTGGTTCACGAAACTGCCTGTTCCGGGTTTCCAGAGCGTTGTCAGGCCCGGCCGGCCGGGTTAGCGGCTTGCCAGACCCAACTTGACGAAATTCAGTGCGGCGCGGGTAAACGGCGGGAGTAACTATGACTCTCTTAAGGAGGGGGGCCCATGGGCCAGCAAGGAGTTTCTGATGAACATCGGCCGGGACATTTTGACGGCGGGGCAAGAACTAGTTGTTATTGAGGGCGAAGGGTTTGTCCTCAGCGGGTTGATTGTCGAATTGTCGGGACTGCCGGGCCGGTTAGCGATTTGCCCGGCCGGCTTGGTTAACCATTTGCCCGAGCCGGGTTGGTTACCGAATTGTCAGGGTTGGGCTTGGTTAACCATTTGCCCGAGCCGGGTTGGTTAATGAATTGCCATGGCCGGGTTGGTTAACGCAGTTTCAGGGTTGGGCTTGATTAACGATTTGCCCGAGCAGGGTTGGCTAACGCATTGTCAGGAGCGTGCGCGGTTGGTTCACGAAACTGCCTGTTCCGGGTTTCTAGAGCGTTGTCAGGCCCGGCCGGCCGGGTTAGCGGCTTGCCAGACCCAACTTGACGAAATTCAGTGCGGCGCGGGTAAACGGCGGGAGTAACTATGACTCTCTTAAGGTATGGAGGGGGGCCCATGGGCCAGCAAGGAGTTTCTGATGAACATCGGCCGGGACATTTTGACGGCGGGGCAAGACGTAGTTGTTATTGAGGGTGAAGGGTTTGTCCTCAGCTGGTTGATTGTCGAATAGTCGGGGCTGCCGGGCCGGTTACCGATTTGCCCGGCCGGCTTGGTTAACCATTTGCCCGGGCCGGGTTGGTTACCGAATTGTCAGGGTTGGGCTTGGTTAACCATTTGCCCGGGCCGGGTTGGTTAACGCAGTTTCAGGGTTGGGCTTGATTAACGATTTGCCCGAGCAGGGTTGGCTAACGCATTGTCAGGAGCGTGCGCGGTTGGTTCACGAAACTGCCTGTTCCGGGTTTCTAGAGCGTTGTCAGGCCCGGCCGGCCGGGTTAGCGGCTTGCCAGACCCAACTTGACGAAATTCAGTGCGGCGCGGGTAAACGGCGGGAGTAACTATGACTCTCTTAAGGTAAGGAGGGGGGGCCCATGGGCCAGCAAGGAGTTTCTGATGAACATCGGCCGGGACATTTTGACGGCGGGGCAAGAACTAGTTGTTATTGAGGGCGAAGGGTTTGTCCTCAGCTGGTTGATTGTCGAATTGTCGGGACTGCCGGGCCGGTTACCGATTTGCCCGGCCGGCTTGGTTAACCATTTGCCCGAGCCGGGTTGTTTAGCGAATTGCCACGTATGGGTTGGTTAACGAATTGTCGGGTTTGGGCTTGGTTAACGACTTGACCGTGCAGGGTTGGTTAACGAATTGTCCGGGTCAGACTGGTTAACGAATTGTCCGGCTGGGTTGGTGCACTCATTGCCAGGACAGGGTTGTTTAATGAATTGTCCGTTCCCAGTTGGTTCACGAATTGGCAAGGCCAGGGTGGTTAAGGAATTGTCCGGGCCAGGTTGGTTAACGAATTGCCCGTCCTGGCTGGTTAACGAATTGTCCGGGCCAGGTTGGTTAACGAATTGCCCGTCCTGGCTGGTTAACGAATTGTCAGGGTCAGGTTGGTTAACGAATTGCCATGGCCGGGTAGGTTAACGAATTGCCAGAGCCAGCTTGGTTAACGAATTGTCCGGCCGGGTTGGTTAACGAATTGTCCGTTCCCAGTTGGTTCACGAATTGGCAAGGACAGGGTGGTTAACGAATTGTCCGGCCGGGTTGGTGCACTCATTGCCAGGACAGGGTTGGTTACCGAATTGTCCGTTCCCAGTTGGTTCACGAATTGGAAAACCAGGGTGGTTAAAGTATTGTCCGGGCCTGGTTGGTTAACGAATTGCCCGTCCTGGTTGGTTAACGAATTGTCCGGGTCAGGTTGGTTAACGAATTGCCAGGGTCTGGTTGGTTACCGAATTGTCCGGCCGGGTTGGTGCACTCATTGCCAGGACAGGGTTGGTTGACGAATTGCCCGTCCTGGTTGGTTAACGAATTGCCAGGGTCTGGTTGGTTACCGAATTGTCCGGCCGGGTTGGTGCACTCATTGCCAGGACAGGGTTGGTTGACGAATTGCCCGTCCTGGTTGGTTAACGAATTGCCAGGGTCTGGTTGGTTACCGAATTGTCCGGCCGGGTTGGTGCACTCATTGCCAGGACAGGGTTGGTTAACGAATTGTCAGGGTCAGGTTGGTTAACGAATTGCCATGGCCGGGTAGGTTAACGAATTGCCAGAGCCAGCTTGGTTAACGAATTGTCCGGCCGGGTTGGTTAACGAATTGTCCCGGCCAGGTTGGTTAACGAATTGCCAGAGCCAGCTTGGTTAACGAATTGTCCGGCCGGGTTGGTGCACTCATTGCCAGGACAAGGTTGGTTAACGAATTGCCCGGTTCCGAATGGTTAACGAATTGCCCGGTCCCGTTCGGTTCACGAATTGCCCGCCCGCTGATTGTTAACTTTTCGCACCGGCGGGGGATGGCTTGGGTAACGAGCCTCCAAGATCTGTCGGTTAACCATTTGCCCGGTGGCAATTCGTTAACCAAGTCCGCTCCGGAAGTCTGGATGGGGGTCGGATTTGCCGGCCGAGGCCGACCCGGAGTTCCAGAGGCTCGGCCGCCGGGGTCAGATTCGGCCGCCCCTTTGACACATGCAATTTCTGTACGGGGGCATTGGCGGGGTTCCTGCAGATATA
>NW_027276484.1:0-39043 GCF_030028105.1 Mobula birostris | reverse complement strand
CCTGAATCTCATGCCCTGAAACTCCTGCACTGAAACTCATGCCCTGAAACTCATGCCCTGAATCACATGCCCTAAAATTCCTGCCCTGAATCAGCTGCCCAGAAACTCATGCCCTGAATTACATGCCCTGAAATATCTGCCCTGAATCTCATGCACTGAAACTCACGCCCTGAATTACATGCCCTGAAACCCCTGCCCTCAAACTCATGCACTGAAACTCATGCCCTGAATCTCATGCCTTGAAACTCCTGCCCTCAAACTTATGCACTGAAACTTATGCCCTGAATCTCCTGCACTGAAACTCATGCCATGAATCTCATATCCTGAAACTCATGCCCTGAATCTCATGCCCTGAATCTCATGCCCTGAAACTCCTGCACTGAAACACCTGCCCTGAATCTCCTGCCCTGAAAATCATGCCCTGAAACTCAAGCCCTGAATCTCATGCACTGAAACTCATGCCCTAAATCTCATACCCTGAATCTCCTGCCCTGAAACTCATGCACTGAAACTCATGCCCTGAATCACATGCCCTAAAACTCCTGCCCTGAATCATCTGCCCAGAAACTCATGCCCTGAATTACATGCCCTGAAATTCCTGCCCTGAATCTCATGCCCTGAAACTCATGCCCTCAATCTCATGCCCTGAAACTCCTGCCCTCAAGCTCATGCAGTGAAACTCAAGCCCTGAATTTCATGCCTTGAAACTCCTGTCCTGAATCTCATGCCCTGAAACTCATGCCCTGAATCTCATATCCTGAAACTCACGCCCTGAATTACATACCCTGAAACCCCTGCCTTGAAACGCATGCCCTGAAAATCATTCCCTGAATCTCCTGTCCTAAAACTCATGCCCTGAATCTCATGCCCTGAAATTCCTGCACTGAAACACCTGCCCTGAATCTCATGCCCTGAACCTCATGCCCTGAAACTCAAGCCCTGAATCTCATACCCTGATCCACATGCCCTAAAACTAATGCCCTGAATCATCTGCCCAGAAACTCATGCCCTGAATTACATGCCCTGAAATACCTGCCCTGAATCTCATGCCTTGAAACTCATGCCCTGAATCTCATGCCCTGAAACTCCTGCACTGAAACACCTGCCCTGAATCTCCTGCCCTGAAACTCATGCCCTGAATCTCATGCCCTGAATCTCATGCTTTGAAACTCGTGCACTGAATCTCATGACCTCAAGTTCCTGCACTGAAACTCATGCCCTGAATCTCATGTCCTGAAACTCCTGCCCTGAATCACCTACCCTGAAACTCATGCCCTGAATCTCATGCCCTGAAACTCCTGCCCTGAAACTCATGCCCTGAAACTCATGCCCTGAAACTCCTGTCCTGAAACTCATGCCCTGAATCTCATGCCCTGAATCTCATGCCCTGAAACTCAAGCCCTGAATCTCATGCCCTGAAACTCATGCCCTAATTCACATACCCTGAAACTCCTGCCCTGAAACTCATGCACTCAAACTCATGCCCTGAATCACATGCCCTAAAACTCCTGCCCTGAAACTCATGCCCTGAATCTCATGCCCTGAAACTCATGCCCTAAATCACATACCCTGAAACTACTGCCCTGAAACTCATGCACTGAAACTCATGCCCTGAATCACATGCACTAAAATTCCTGCCCTGAATCATCTGCCCAGAAACTCATGCCCTGAATTACATGCCCTGAAATACCTGCCCTGAATCTCATGCCCTGAAACTCATGCCCTGAATCTCATGCCCTGAATCTCATGCTCTGAAACTCGTGCACTGAATCTCATGCCCTCAAGTTCCTGCACTGAAACTCATGACCTGAATCTCATGCCCTGAAACTCATGCCCTGACCCTCATGCCCTGAAACTCATGCTCTGAAACTCGTGCACTGAATCTCATGCCCTCAAGTTCCTGCACTGAAACTCATGCCCTGAATCTCATGCCCTGAAACTCATGCCCTGAACCTCATTCCCTGAAACTCAAGCCCTGAATCTCATGCCCTGAAACTCATGCCCTAAATCACATACCCTGAAACTCCTGCCCTCAAACTCATGCACTGAAACTCATGCCCTGAATCTCATGCCCTGAAACACCTGCACTGAAACTCATGCCATGAATCTCATATCCAGAAACTCACGCCTTGAATCACATGCCCTGAAACTCCTGCCCTGAAACTCATGCCCTGAAACTCATGCCCTGAAACTCATGCCCTGAATCTCATGCCCTGAATCTCGTGCCCTGAAACTCCTGCACTGAAACACATGCCCTGAATCTCCTGCCCTGAAAATGAAGCCCTGAATCTCATGCCCTGAATCTCATGCCCTGAAACTCATGCCCTGAAACTCATGCCCTGAATCTCCTGTCCTGAAACTCATGCCCTGAATCTCATGCCCTGAATCTCATGCCCTGAAACTCCTGCACTGAAACACCTGCCCTGAATCTCCTGCCCTGAAAATCATGCCCTGAATCTCATGCCCTGAATCTCATGCTCTGAAACTCATGCCCTGAATCTCATGCCCTGAATCTCATGCCCTGAAACTCATGCCCTACATCACATACCCTGAAACTCCTGCCCTGAAACTCATGCACTGAAACTCATGCCCTGAATCACATGCCCTAAAACTCATGCCCTGAATCATCTGCCCAGAAACTCATGCCCTGAATTACATGCCCTGAAACACCTGCCCTGAATCTCATGCCCTGAAACTCATGCCCTTAATCTCATGGCCTGAAACTCCTGCCCTCAAACTCATGCACTGAAACTCATGCCCTGAATCTCATGCCTTGAAACTCCTTCCCTCAAACTCATGCACTGAAACTCATGCCCTGAATCTCATGCCCTGAAACACCTGCACTGAAACTCATGCCATGAATCTCATATACTGAAACTCACGCCTTGAATCACATGCCCTGAAACTCCTGCCCTGAAACTCATGCCCTGAAACTCATGCCCTGAAACTCATGCCCTGAATCTCATGCACTGAATCTCGTGCCCTGAAACTCCTGCACTGAAACACCTGCCCTGAATCTCCTGCCCTGAAAATGAAGCCCTGAATCTCATGCCCTGAATCTCATGCCCTGAAACTCATGCCCTGAAACTCATGCCCTGAATCTCCTGTCCTGAAACTCATGCCCTGAATCTCATGCCCTGAATCTCATGCCCTGAAACTCCTGCACTGAAACACCTGCCCTGAATCTCCTGCACTGAAAATCATGCCCTGAATATCATGCCCTGAATCTCATGCTCTGAAACTCATGCCCTGAATCTCATGCCCTGAATCTCCTGCACTGAAACTCATGCCATGAATCTCATATCCGGAAACTCATGCCCTGAATCTCATGCCCTGAATCTCATGCCCAGAAACTCCTGCACTGAAACACCTGCCCTGAATCTCCTGCCCTGAAAATCATGCCCTGAAACTCAAGCCCTGAATCTCCTGCCCTGAAACTCATGCACTGAAACTCATGCCCTGAATCACATGCCCTAAAACTCCTGCCCTCAAACTCATGCAGTGAAACGCAAGCCCTGAATTTCATGCCTTGAAACTCCTGTCCTGAATCTCATGCCCTGAAACTCATGCCCTGAATCTCATGCCCTGAAACTCCTGCACTGAAACTCATGCCCTGAATCTCATGCCCTGAAACTCATGCCCTAAATCACATACCCTGAAACTCCTGCCCTGAAACTCATGCACTGAATCTCATGCCCTGAACCACATGCCCTAAAACTAATGTCCTGAATCATCTGCCCAGAAACTCATGCACTGAATTACATGCCCTGAAACACCTGCCCTGAATCTCATGCCCTGAAACTCACGCCCTGAATCACATGCCCTGAAACTCCTGCCCTGAAACTCATGCCCTGAAACTCATGCCCTGAAACTCATGCCCTGAATCTCCTGTCCTGAAACTCATGCCCTGAATCTCATGCCCTGAATCTCATGCCCTGAAACTCCTGCACTGAAACACCTGCCCTGAATCTCCTGCCCTGAAAATGAAGCCCTGAATCTCATGCTCTAAAACTCGTGCACTGAATCTCATGCCCTCAATTAACTGCACTGAAACTCATGCCCTGAATCTCATGCCCTGAAACTCATGCCCTGAACCTCATGCCCTGAAACTCAAGCCCTGAATCTCATGCCCTGAAACTCTTGCCCTAAATCACATACCCTGAAACTCCTGCCCTGAAACTCATGCACTGAAACTCATGCCCTGAATCACATGCCCTAAAACTCCTGCCCTGAATCATCTGCCCAGAAACTCATGCCCTGAATTACATGCCCTGAAATACCTGCCCTGAATCTCATGCCCTGAAATTCATGCCCTGAATTTCATGCCCTGAAACTCCTGCACTGAAACTCATGCCCTGAAACTCATGCCCTGAATCACATGCCCTAAAATTCCTGCCCTGAATCAGCTGCCCAGAAACTCATGCCCTGAATTACATGCCCTGAAATATCTGCCCTGAATCTCATGCACTGAAACTCACGCCCTGAATTACATGCCCTGAAACCCCTGCCCTCAAACTCATGCACTGAAACTCATGCCCTGAATCTCATGCCTTGAAACTCCTGCCCTCAAACTTATGCACTGAAACTCATGCCCTGAATCTCCTGCACTGAAACTCATGCCATGAATCTCATATCCTGAAACTCATGCCCTGAATCTCATGCCCTGAATCTCATGCCCTGAAACTCCTGCACTGAATCTCATGCCCTGAAACTCCTGCCCTCAAGCTCATGAAGTGAAACTCAAGCCCTCAAGCTCATGCAGTGAAACTCAAGCCCTGAATTTCATGCCTTGAAACTCCTGTCCTGAATCTCATGCCCTGAAACTCATGCCCTGAATCTCATGCCCTGAAACTCCTGCACTGAAACTCACGCCATGAATCTCATATCCTGAAACTCACGCCCTGAATTACATACCCTGAAACCCCTGCCTTGAAACGCATGCCCTGAAAATCATTCCCTGAATCTCCTTTCCTAAAACTCATGCCCTGAATCTCTTGCCCTGAAATTCCTGCACTGAAACACCTGCCCTGAATCTCCTGCCCTGAAACTCATGCCCAGAATCTCATGCCCTGAATCTCATGCCCTGAAACTCGTGCACAGAATCTCATGCCCTCAAGTTCCTGCACTGAAACTCATGCCCTGAATCTCATGCCCTGATCCACATGCCCTAAAACTAATGCCCTGAATCATCTGCCCAGAAACTCATGCCCTGAATTACATGCCCTGAAATACCTGCCCTGAATCTCATGCCCTGAAACTCATGCCCTGAATCTCATGCCCTGAAACTCCTGCCCTCAAACTCATGCACTGAAACTCATGCCCTGAATCTCATGCCTTGAAACTCCTGCCCTCAAATTCATGCACTGAAACTCATGCCCTGAATCTCATGCCCTGAAACACCTGCACTGAATCTCATGCCCTGAAACTCATGCCCTGAATCTCATGCCCTGAATCTCGTGCCCTGAAACTCCTGCACTGAAACACCAGCCCTGAATCTCCTGCCCTGAAAATGAAGCCCTGAATCTCATGCTCTAAAACTCGTGCACTGAATCTCATGCCCTCAATTAACTGCACTGAAACTCATGCCCTGAATCTCATGCCCTGAAACTCATGCCCTGAACCTCATGCCCTGAACCTCAAGCCCTGAATCTCATGCCCTGAATCTCATGCCCTGAAACTCATGCCCTGAAACTCATGCCCTGAATCTCCTGTCCTGAAACTCATGCCCTGAATCTCATGCCCTGAATCTCATGCCCTGAAACTCCTGCACTGAAACACCTGCCCTGAATCTCCTGCCCTGAAAATCATGCCCTGAATCTCATGCCCTGAATCTCATGCTCTGAAACTCATGCCCTGAATCTCAAGCCCTGAATCTCATGCCCTGAAACTCATGCCCTACATCACATACCCTGAAACTCCTGCCCTGAAACTCATGCACTGAAACTCATGCCCTGAATCACATGCCCTAAAACTCATGCCCTGAATCATCTGCCCAGAAACTCATGCCCTGAATTACATGCCCTGAAACACCTGCCCTGAATCTCATGCCCTGAAACTCATGCCCTTAATCTCATGGCCTGAAACTCCTGCCCTCAAACTCATGCACTGAAACTCATGCCCTGAATCTCATGCCTTGAAACTCCTGCCCTCAAACTCATGCACTGAAACTCATGCCCTGAATCTCATGCCCTGAAACACCTGCACTGAAACTCATGCCATGAATCTCATATCCTGAAACTCACGCCTTGAATCACATGCCCTGAAACTCCTGCCCTGAAACTCATGCCCTGAAACTCATGCCCTGAAACTCATGCCCTGAATCTCATGCACTGAATCTCGTGCCCTGAAACTCCTGCACTGAAACACCTGCCCTGAATCTCCTGCCCTGAAAATGAAGCCCTGAATCTCATACCCTGAATCTCATGCCCTGAAACTCATGCCCTGAAACTCATGCCCTGAATCTCCTGTCCTGAAACTCATGCCCTGAATCTCATGCCCTGAATCTCATGCCCTGAAACTCCTGCACTGAAACACCTGCCCTGAATCTCCTGCCCTGAAAATCATGCCCTGAATATCATGCCCTGAATCTCATGCTCTGAAACTCATGCCCTGAATCTCATGCCCTGAATCTCCTGCACTGAAACTCATGCCATGAATCTCATATCCTGAAACTCATGCCCTGAATCTCATGCCCTGAATCTCATGCCCAGAAACTCCTGCACTGAAACACCTGCCCTGAATCTCCTGCCTGAAAATCATGCCCTGAAACTCAAGCCCTGAATCTCCTGCCCTGAAACTCATGCACTGAAACTCATGCCCTGAATCACATGCCCTAAAACTCCTGCCCTGAATCATCTGCCCAGAAACTCATGCCCTGAATTACATGCCCTGAAATTCCTGCCCTGAATCTCATGCCCTGAAACTCATGCCCTGAATCTCATGCCCTGAAACTCCTGCCCTCAAACTCATGCAGTGAAACTCAAGCCCTGAATTTCATGCCTTGAAACTCCTGTCCTGAATCTCATGCCCTGAAACTCATGCCCTGAATCTCATGCCCTGAAACTCCTGCACTGAAACTCATGCCATGAATCTCATATCCTGAAACTCACGCCCTGAATTACATACCCTGAAACTCCTGCCTTGAAACGCATGCCCTGAAACTCATTCCCTGAATCTCCTTTCCTAAAACTCATGCCCTGAATCTCATGCCCTGAATCTCATGCCCTGAATCTCATGCCCTGAAATTCCTGCACTGAAACTCATGCCCTGAATCTCATGCCCTGAATCTCATGCTCTGAAACTCGTGCACTGAATCTCATGCCCTCAAGTTCCTGCCCTGAAACTCATGCACTGAATCTCATGCCCTGAACCACATGCCCTAAAACTAATGTCCTGAATCATCTGCCCAGAAACTCATGCACTGAATTACATGCCCTGAAACACCTGCCCTGAATCTCATGCCCTGAAACTCACGCCCTGAATCACATGCCCTGAAACTCCTGTCCTGAAACTCATGCCCTGAAACTCATGCCCTGAAACTCATGCCCTGAATCTCCTGTCCTGAAACTCATGCCCTGAATCTCATGCCCTGAATCTCATGCCCTGAAACTCCTGCACTGAAACACCTGCCCTGAATCTCCTGCCCTGAAAATGAAGCCCTGAATCTCATGCTCTAAAACTCGTGCACTGAATCTCATGCCCTCAATTAACTGCACTGAAACTCATGCCCTGAATCTCATGCCCTGAAACTCATGCCCTGAACCTCATGCCCTGAAACTCAAGCCCTGAATCTCATGCCCTGAAACTCTTGCCCTAAATCACATACCCTGAAACTCCTGCCCTGAAACTCATGCACTGAAACTCATGCCCTGAATCACATGCCCTAAAACTCCCGCCCTGAATCATCTGCCCAGAAACTCATGCCCTGAATTACATGCCCTGAAATACCTGCCCTGAATCTCATGCCCTGAAATTCATGCCCTGAATCTCATGCCCTGAAACTCCTGCACTGAAACTCATGCCCTGAAACTCATGCCCTGAATCACATGCCCTAAAATTCCTGCCCTGAATCTTCTGCCCAGAAACTCATGCCCTGAATTACATGCCCTGAAATATCTGCCCTGAATCTCATGCACTGAAACTCACGCCCTGAATTACATGCCCTGAAACCCCTGCCCTCAAACTCATGCACTGAAACTCATGCCCTGAATCTCATGCCTTGAAACTCCTGCCCTCAAACTTATGCACTGAAACTCATGCCCTGAATCTCCTGCACTGAAACTCATGCCATGAATCTCATATCCTGAAACTCATGCCCTGAATCTCATGCCCTGAATCTCATGCCCTGAAACTCCTGCACTGAATCTCATGCCCTGAAACTCCTGCCCTCAAGCTCATGAAGTGAAACTCAAGCCCTCAAGCTCATGCAGTGAAACTCAAGCCCTGAATTTCATGCCTTGAAACTCCTGTCCTGAATCTCATGCCCTGAAACTCATGCCCTGAATCTCATGCCCTGAAACTCCTGCACTGAAACTCATGCCATGAGTCTCATATCCTGAAACTCACGCCCTGAATTACATACCCTGAAACCCCTGCCTTGAAACGCATGCCCTGAAAATCATTCCCTGAATCTCCTGTCCTAAAACTCATGCCCTGAATCTCATGCCCTGAAATTCCTGCACTGAAACACCTGCCCTGAATCTCCTGCCCTGAAACTCATGCCCAGAATCTCATGCCCTGAATCTCATGCCCTGAAACTCGTGCACTGAATCTCATGCCCTCAAGTTCCTGCACTGAAACTCATGCCCTGAATCTCATGCCCTGAACCTCATGCCCTGAAACTCAAGCCCTGAATCTCATACCCTGATCCACATGCCCTAAAACTAATGCCCTGAATCATCTGCCCAGAAACTCATGCCCTGAATTACATGCCCTGAAATACCTGCCCTGAATCTCATGCCCTGAAACTCATGCCCTGAATCTCATGCCCTGAAACTCCTGCCCTCAAACTCATGCACTGAAACTCATGCCCTGAATCTCAAGCCTTGAAACTCCTGCCCTCAAATTCATGCACTGAAACTCATGCCCTGAATCTCATGCCCTGAAACACCTGCACTGAATCTCATGCCCTGAAACTCATGCCCTGAATCTCATGCCCTGAATCTCGTGCCCTGAAACTCCTGCACTGAAACACCTGCCCTGAATCTCCTGCCCTGAAAATGAAGCCCTGAATCTCATGCTCTAAAACTCGTGCACTGAATCTCATGCCCTCAATTAACTGCACTGAAACTCATGCCCTGAATCTCATGCCCTGAAACTCATGCCCTGAACCTCATGCCCTGAACCTCAAGCCCTGAATCTCATGCCCCGAAACTCTTGCCCTAAATCACATACCCTGAAACTCCTGCCCTGAAACTCATGCACTGAAACTCATGCCCTGAATCACATGCCCTAAAACTCCTGCCCTGAATCATCTGCCCAGAAACTCATGCCCTGAATTACATGCCCGGAAATACCTGCCCTGCATCTCATGCCCTGAAACTCATGCCCTGAATCTCATGCCCTGAAACTCCTGCACTGAAACTCATGCACTGAAACTCATGCCCTGAATCACATGCCCTAAAACTCCTGCCCTGAATCATCTGCCCAGAAACTCATGCCCTGAATTACATGCCCTGAAATACCTGCCCTGAATCTCATGCCCTGAAACTCACGCCCTGAATCTCATGCCCTGAAACTCCTGCACTGAAACTCATGCCATGAATCTAATATCCTGAAACTCACGCCCTGAATTACTAGCCCTGAAACTCCTGCCCTGAAACTCATGCCCTGAAACTCATGCCCTGAATCTCATGCCCTGAAACTCCTGCACTGAAACACCTGCCCTGAATCTCCTGCCCTGAAACTCATGCCCTGAATCTCATGCCCTGAATCTCTTCCTTTGAAACTCGTGCACTGAATCTCATGACCTCAAGTTCCTGCACTGAAACTCATGCCCTGAATCTCATGTCCTGAAACTCCTGCCCTGAATCACCTACCCTGAAACTCATGCCCTGAATCTCATGCCCTGAAACTCCTGCCCTGAAACTCATGCCCTGAAACTCATGCCCTGAAACTCCTGTCCTGAAACTCATGCCCTGAATCTCATGCCCTGAATCTCATGCCCTGAAACTCAAGCCCTGAATCTCATGCCCTGAAACTCATGCCCTAATTCACATACCCTGAAACTCCTGCCCTGAAACTCATGCACTCAAACTCATGCCCTGAATCACATGCCCTAAAACTCCTGCCCTGAAACTCATGCCCTGAATCTCATGCCCTGAAACTCATGCCCTAAATCACATACCCTGAAACTACTGCCCTGAAACTCATGCACTGAAACTCATGCCCTGAATCACATGCACTAAAATTCCTGCCCTGAATCATCTGCCCAGAAACTCATGCTCTGAATCACATGCCCTAAAACTCATGCCCTGAATCATCTGCCCAGAAACTCATGCCCTGAATTACATGCCCTGAAATACCTGCCCTGAATCTCATGCCCTGAAACTCATGCCCTGAATCTCATGCCCTGAAACTCCTGCACTGAAACTCATGCCATGAATCTCATATCCTGAAACTCACGCCCTGAATTACATGCCCTGAAACTCCTCCCCTGAAACTCATGCGCTGAATCTCATGTCCTGAAACTCATGCCCTGAATCTCCTGTCCTAAAACTCATGCCCTGAATCTCATGTGCTGAATCTCATGCCCTGAAACTCCTGCACTGAAACACCTGCCCTGAATCTCCTGCCCTGAAACTCATGCCCTGAATCTCATGCCCTGAATCTCACGCTCTGAAACTCGTGCACTGAATCTCATGACCTCAAGTTACTGCACTGAAACTCATGCCCTGAATCTCATGACCTGAAACTCCTGCACTGAAACACCTGCGCTGAATCTCCTGCCTTGAAAATCATGACCTGAATCTCATGCCCTGAATCTCATGCTCTGAAACTCGTGCACTGAATCTCATGCCCTCAAGTTCCTGCACTGAAACTCAAGCCCTGAATCTCATGCCCTGAAACTCATGCCCTGAACCTCATGCCCTGAAACTCAAGCCCTGAATCTCATGCCCTGAAACTCATGCCCTAATCACATACCCTGAAACTCTTGCCCTGAATCATCTGCCCAGAAACTCATGCCCTGAATTGCATGCCCTGAAATACCTGCCCTGAATCTCATGCCCTGAAACTCATGCCCTGAATCTCATGCCCTGCAACTCCTGCCCTCAAACTCATGCACTGAAACTCATGCCCTGAATCTCATGCCTTGAAACTCCTGCCCTCAAACTCATGCCCTGAATCTCATGCCCTGAATCTCGTGCCCTGAAACTCCTGCACTGAAACACCTGCCCTGAATCTCCTGCCCTGAAAATGAAGCCCTGAATCTCATGCCCTGAATCTCATGCCCTGAATCTCCTGTCCTGAAACTCATCCCCTGAATCTCATGCCCTGAATCTCATGCCCTGAAACTCCTGCACTGAAACACCTGCCCTGAATCACATGCCCTGAAAATCATGCCCTGAATCTCATGCCGTGAATCTCAAGCCCTGAATCTCATGCCCTGAAACTCATGCCCTACATCACATACCCTGAAACTCCTGCCCTGAAACTCATGCACTGAAACTCATGCCCTGAAACTCATGCACTGAAACTCATGCCCTGAATCACATACCCTAAAACTCATGCCCTGAAACACCTGCCCTGAATCTCATGCCCTGAAACTCATGCCCTTAATCTCATGGCCTGAAACTCCTGCCCTCAAACTCATGCACTGAAACTCATGCCCTGAATCTCATGCCCTGAAACACCTGCACTGAAACTCATGCCATGAATCTCATATCCTGAAACTCACGCCTTGAATCACATGCCCTGAAACTCCTGCCCTGAAACTCATGCCCTGAAACTCATGCCCTGAATCTCATGCACTGAATCTCGTGCCCTGAAACTCATGCCCTGAATCTCCTGTCCTGAAACTCATGCCCTGAATCTCATGCCCTGAATCTCATGCCCTGAAACTCCTGCACTGAAACACCTGCCCTGAATCTCCTGCCCTGAAAATGAAGCCCTGAATCTCATGCCCTGAATCTCATGCCCTGAAACTCATGCCCTGAAACTCATGCCCTGAATCTCCTGTCCTGAAACTCATGCCCTGAATCTCATGCCCTGAATCTCATGCCCTGAAACTCCTGCACTGAAACACCTGCCCAGAAACTCATGCCCTGAATTACATGCCCTGAAATACCTGCCCTGAATCTCATGCCCTGAAACTCCTGCCCTGAATCTCATGCCCTGAAACTTCTGCCCTCAAACTCATGCACTGAAACTCATGCCCTGAATCTCATGCCTTGAAACTCCTGCCCTCAAATTCATGCACTGAAACTCATGCCCTGAATCTCATGCCCTGAAACGCCTGCACTGAATCTCATGCCCTGAAACTCATGCCCTGAATCTCATGCCCTGAAACTCATGCCCTGAACCTCATGCCCTGAACCTCAAGCCCTGAATCTCATGCCCTGAAACTCTTGCCCTAAATCACATACCCTGAAACTCCTGCCCTGAAACTCATGCACTGAAACTCATGCCCTGTATCACATGCCCTAAAACTCCTGCCCTGAATCATCTGCCCAGAAACTCATGCCCTGAATTACATGCCCTGAAATACCTGCCCTGAATCTCATGCCCTGAAACTCATGCCCTGAATCTCATGCCCTGAAACTCCTGCACTGAAACTCATGCACTGAAACTCATGCCCTGAATCACATGCCCTAAAACTCCTGCCCTGAATCATCTGCCCAGAAACTCATGCCCTGAATTACATGCCCTGAAATACCTGCCCTGAATCTCATGCCCTGAAACTCACGCCCTGAATCTCATGCCCTGAAACTCCTGCACTGAAACTCATGCCATGAATCTAATATCCTGAAACTCACGCCCTGAATTACATGCCCTGAAACTCCTGCCCTGAAACTCATGCCCTGAAACTCATGCCCTGAATCTCATGCCCTGAAACTCCTGCACTGAAACACCTGCCCTGAATCTCCTGCCCTGAAACTCATGCCCTGAATCTCATGCCCTGAATCTCATGCTTTGAAACTCGTGCACTGAATCTCATGACCTCAAGTTCCTGCACTGAAACTCATGCCCTGAATCTCATGTCCTGAAACTCCTGCCCTGAATCACCTACCCTGAAACTCATGCCCTGAATCTCATGCCCTGAAACTCCTGCCCTGAAACTCATGCCCTGAAACTCATGCCCTGAAACTCCTGTCCTGAAACTCATGCCCTGAATCTCATGCCCTGAATCTCATGCCCTGAAACTGAAGCCCTGAATCTCATGCCCTGAAACTCATGCCCTAATTCACATACCCTGAAACTCCTGTCCTGAAACTCATGCACTCAAACTCATGCCCTGAATCACATGCCCTAAAACTCCTGCCCTGAAACTCATGCCCTGAATCTCATGCCCTGAAACTCATGCCCTAAATCACATACCCTGAAACTACTGCCCTGAAACTCATGCACTGAAACTCATGCCCTGAATCACAGGCTCTAAAATTCCTGCCCTGAATCATCTGCCCAGAAACTCATGCCCTGAATTACATGCCCTGAAATACCTGCCCTGAATCTCATGCCCTGAAACTTATGCCCTGAATCTCATGCCCTGAATCTCATGCTCTGAAACTCGTGCACTGAATCTCATGCCCTCAAGTTCCTGCACTGAAAATCATGACCTGAATCTCATGCCCTGAAACTCATGCCCTGAACCTCATGCCCTGAAACTCATGCTCTGAAACTCGTGCACTGAATCTCATGCCCTCAAGTTCCTGCACTGAAACTCATGCCCTGAATCTCATGCCCTGAAACTCATGCCCTGAACCTCATTCCCTGAAACTCAAGCCCTGAATCTCATGCCCTGAAACTCATGCCCTAAATCACATACCCTGAAACTCCTGCCCTAAAACTCATGCACTGAAACTCATGCCCTGAATCACATGCCCTAAAACTCATACCCTGAATCATCTGCCCAGAAACTCATGCCCTGAATTACATGCCCTGAAATACCTGCCCTGAATCTCATGCCCTGAAACTCATGCCCTGAATCTCATGCCCTGAAACTCCTGCACTGAAACTCATGCCATGAATCTCATATCCTGAAACTCACGCCCTGAATTACATGCCCTGAAACTCCTGCCCTGAAACTCATGCCCTGAAACTCATGCCCTGAAACTCATGCCCTGAATCTCCTGTCCTAAAACTCATGCCCTGAATCTCATGCCCTGAATCTCACGCTCTGAAACTCGTGCACTGAATCTCATGACCTCAAGTTACTGCACTGAAACTCATGCCCTGAATCTCATGTCCTGAAACTCCTGCACTGAAACACCTGCCCTGAATCTCCTGCCCTGAAAATCATGCCCTGAAACTCAAGCCCTGAATCTCATGCACTGAAACTCATGCCCTAAATCTCATACCCTGAATCTCCTGCCCTGAAACTCATGCACTGAAACTCATGCCCTGAATCACATGCCCTAAAACTCCTGCCCTGAATCATCTACCCAGAAACTCATGCCCTGAATTACATGCCCTGAAATTCCTGCCCTGAATCTCATGCCCTGAAACTCATGCCCTGAATCTCAGGCCCTGAAACTCCTGCCCTCAAGCTCATGCAGTGAAACTCAAGCCCTGAATTTCATGCCTTGAAACTCCTGTCCTGAATCTCATGCCCTGAAACTCATGCCCTGAATCTCATGCCCTGAAACTCCTGCACTGAAACTCATGCCATGAATCTCATATCCTGAAACTCACGCCTTGAATTACATACCCTGAAACCCCTGCCTTGAAACGCATGCCCTGAAAATCATTCCCTGAATCTCCTGTCCTAAAACACCTGCCCTGAATCTCCTGCCCTGAAACTCATGCCCAGAATCTCATGCCCTGAACCTCATGCCCTGAAACTCAAGCCCTGAATCTCATGCCCTGAAACTCATGCCCTAAATCACATACCCTGAAACTCCTGCCCTGAAACTCATGCACTGAATCTCCTGCCCTGATCCACATGCCCTAAAACTAATGCCCTGAATCATCTGCCCAGAAACTCATGCCCTGAATTACATGCCCTGAAATACCTGCCCTGAATCTCATGCCCTGAAACTCCTGCCCTGAATCTCATGCCCTGAAACTCCTGCCCTCAAACTCATGCACTGAAACTCATGCCCTGAATCTCATGCCTTGAAACTCCTGCCCTCAAATTCATGCACTGATACTCATGCCCTGAATCTCATGCCCTGAAACGCCTGCACTGAATCTCATGCCCTGAAACTCATGCCCTGAATCTCATGCCCTGAATCTCGTGCCCTGAAACTCCTGCACTGAAACACCTGCCCTGAATCTCCTGCCCTGAAAATGAAGCCCTGAATCTCATGCTCTAAAACTCGTGCACTGAATCTCATGCCCTGAATTAACTGCACTGAAACTCATGCCCTGAATCTCAAGCCCTGAAACTCATGCCCTGAACCTCATGCCCTGAACCTCAAGCCCTGAATCTCATGCCTGAAACTCTTGCCCTAAATCACATACCCTGAAACTCCTGCCCTGAAACTCATGCACTGAAACTCATGCCCTGAATCACATGCCCTAAAACTCCTGCCCTGAATCATCTGCCCAGAAACTCATGCCCTGAATTACATGCCCTGAAATACCTGCCCTGAATCTCATGCCCTGAAACTCATGCCCTGAATCTCATGCCCTGAAACTCCTGCACTGAAACTCATGCACTGAAACTCATGCCCTGAATCACATGCCCTAAAACTCCTGCCCTGAATCATCTGCCCAGAAACTCATGCCCTGAATTACATGCCCTGAAATACCTGCCCTGAATCTCATGCCCTGAAACTCACGCCCAGAATCTCATGCCCTGAAACTCCTGCACTGAAACTCATGCCATGAATCTAATATCCTGAAACTCACGCCCTGAATTACATGCCCTGAAACTCCTGCCCTGAAACTCATGCCCGGAAACTCATGCCCTGAATCTCATGCCCTGAAACTCCTGCACTGAAACACCTGCCCTGAATCTCCTGCCCTGAAACTCATGCCCTGAATCTCATGCCCTGAATCTCATGTTTTGAAACTCGTGCACTGAATCTCATGACCTCAAGTTCCTGCACTGAAACTCATGCCCTGAATCTCATGTCCTGAAACTCCTGCCCTGAATCACCTACCCTGAAACTCATGCCCTGAATCTCATGCCCTGAAACTCCTGCCCTGAAACTCATTCCCTGAAACTCATGCCCTGAAACTCCTGTCCTGAAACTCATGCCCTGAATCTCATGCCCTGAATCTCATGCCCTGAAACTCAAGCCCTGAATCTCATGTCCTGAAACTCATGCCCTAATTCACATACCCTGAAACTCCTGCCCTGAAACTCATGCACTCAAACTCATGCCCTGAATCACATGCCCTAAAACTCCTGCCCTGAAACTCATGCCCTGAATCTCATGCCCTGAAACTCATGCCCTAAATCACATACCCTGAAACTACTGCCCTGAAACTCATGCACTGAAACTCATGCCCTGAATCACAGGCACTAAAATTCCTGCCCTGAATCATCTGCCCAGAAACTCATGCCCTGAATTACATGCCCTGAAATACCTGCCCTGAATCTCATGCCCTGAAACTCATGCCCTGAATCTCATGCCCTGAATCTCATGCTCTGAAACTCGTGCACTGAATCTCATGCCCTCAAGTTCCTGCACTGAAAATCATGACCTGAATCTCATGCCCTGAAACTCATGCCCTGAACCTCATGCCCTGAAACTCATGCTCTGAAACTCGTGCACTGAATCTCATGCCCTCAAGTTCCTGCACTGAAACTCATGCCCTGAATCTCATGCCCTGAAACTCATGCCCTAAATCACATACCCTGAAACTCCTGCCCTAAAACTCATGCACTGAAACTCATGCCCTGAATCACATGCCCTAAAACTCATACCCTGAATCATCTGCCCAGAAACTCATGCCCTGAATTACATGCCCTGAAATACCTGCCCTGAATCTCATGCCCTGAAACTCATGCCCTGAATCTCATGCCCTGAAACTCCTGCACTGAAACTCATGCCATGAATCTCATATCCTGAAACTCACGCCCTGAATTACATGCCCTGAAACTCCTGCCCTGAAACTCATGCCCTGAAACTCATGCCCTGAAACTCATGCCCTGAATCTCCTGTCCTAAAACTCATGCCCTGAATCTCATGCCCTGAATCTCACGCTCTGAAACTCGTGCACTGAATCTCATGACCTCAAGTTACTGCACTGAAACTCATGCCCTGAATCTCATGTCCTGAAACTCCTGCACTGAAACACCTGCCCTGAATCTCCTGCCCTGAAAATCATGCCCTGAAACTCAAGCCCTGAATCTCATGCACTGAAACTCATGCCCTAAATCTCATACCCTGAATCTCCTGCCCTGAAACTCATGCACTGAAACTCATGCCCTGAATCACATGCCCTAAAACTCCTGCCCTGAATCATCTACCCAGAAACTCATGCCCTGAATTACATGCCCTGAAATTCCTGCCCTGAATCTCATGCCCTGAAACTCATGCCCTGAATCTCAGGCCCTGAAACTCCTGCCCTCACGCTCATGCAGTGAAACTCAAGCCCTGAATTTCATGCCTTGAAACTCCTGTCCTGAATCTCATGCCCTGAAACTCATGCCCTGAATCTCATGCCCTGAAACTCCTGCACTGAAACTCATGCCATGAATCTCATATCCTGAAACTCACGCCCTGAATTACATACCCTGAAACCCCTGCCTTGAAACGCATGCCCTGAAAATCATTCCCTGAATCTCCTGTCCTAAAACACCTGCCCTGAATCTCCTGCCCTGAAACTCATGCCCAGAATCTCATGCCCTGAACCTCATGCCCTGAAACTCAAGCCCTGAATCTCATGCCCTGAAACTCATGCCCTAAATCACATACCCTGAAACTCCTGCCCTGAAACTCATGCACTGAATCTCCTGCCCTGATCCACATGCCCTAAAACTAATGCCCTGAATCATCTGCCCAGAAACTCATGCCCTGAATTACATGCCCTGAAATACCTGCCCTGAATCTCATGCCCTGAAACTCCTGCCCTGAATCTCATGCCCTGAAACTCCTGCCCTCAAACTCATGCACTGAAACTCATGCCCTGAATCTCATGCCTTGAAACTCCTGCCCTCAAATTCATGCACTGAAACTCATGCCCTGAATCTCATGCCCTGAAACGCCTGCACTGAATCTCATGCCCTGAAACTCATGCCCTGAATCTCATGCCCTGAATCTCGTGCCCTGAAACTCCTGCACTGAAACACCTGCCCTGAATCTCCTGCCCTGAAAATGAAGCCCTGAATCTCATGCTCTAAAACTCGTGCACTGAATCTCATGCCCTGAATTAACTGCACTGAAACTCATGCCCTGAATCTCATGCCCTGAAACTCATGCCCTGAACCTCATGCCCTGAACCTCAAGCCCTGAATCTCATGCCCTGAAACTCTTGCCCTAAATCACATACCCTGAAACTCCTGCCCTGAAACTCATGCACTGAAACTCATGCCCTGAATCACATGCCCTAAAACTCCTGCCCTGAATCATCTGCCCAGAAACTCATGCCCTGAATTACATGCCCTGAAATACCTGCCCTGAATCTCATGCCCTGAAACTCATGCCCTGAATCTCATGCCCTGAAACTCCTGCACTGAAACTCATGCCCTGAATCACATGCCCTAAAACTCCTGCCCTGAATCATCTGCCCAGAAACTCATGCCCTGAATTACATGCCCTGAAATACCTGCCCTGAATCTCATGCCCTGAAACTCACGCCCAGAATCTCATGCCCTGAAACTCCTGCACTGAAACTCATGCCATGAATCTAATATCCTGAAACTCACGCCCTGAATTACATGCCCTGAAACTCCTGCCCTGAAACTCATGCCCGGAAACTCATGCCCTGAATCTCATGCCCTGAAACTCCTGCACTGAAACACCTGCCCTGAATCTCCTGCCCTGAAACTCATGCCCTGAATCTCATGCCCTGAATCTCATGCTTTGAAACTCGTGCACTGAATCTCATGACCTCAAGTTCCTGCACTGAAACTCATGCCCTGAATCTCATGTCCTGAAACTCCTGCCCTGAATCACCTAACCTGAAACTCATGCCCTGAATCTCATGCCCTGAAACTCCTGCCCTGAACCTCATGCCCTGAAACTCATGCCCTGAAACTCCTGTCCTGAAACTCATGCCCTGAATCTCATGCCCTGAATCTCATGCCCTGAAACTCAAGCCCTGAATCTCATGCCCTGAAACTCATGCCCTAATTCACATACCCTGAAACTCCTGCCCTGAAACTCATGCACTCAAACTCATGCCCTGAATCACATGCCCTAAAACTCCTGCCCTGAAACTCATGCCCTGAATCTCATGCCCTGAAACTCATGCCCTAAATCACATACCCTGAAACTACTGCCCTGAAACTCATGCACTGAAACTCATGCCCTGAATCACATGCACTAAAATTCCTGCCCTGAATCATCTGCCCAGAAACTCATGCCCTGAATTACATGCCCTGAAATACCTGCCCTGAATCTCATGCCCTGAAACTCATGCCCTGAATCTCATGCCCTGAATCTCATGCTCTGAAACTCGTGCACTGAATCTCATGCCCTCAAGTTCCTGCACTGAAAATCATGACCTGAATCTCATGCCCTGAAACTCATGCCCTGAACCTCATGCCCTGAAACTCATGCTCTGAAACTCGTGCACTGAATCTCATGCCCTCAAGTTCCTGCACTGAAACTCATGCCCTGAATCTCATGCCCTGAAACTCATGCCCTGAACCTCATTCCCTGAAACTCAAGCCCTGAATCTCATGCCCTGAAACTCATGCCCTAAATCACATACCCTGAAACTCCTGCCCTGAAACTCATGCACTGAAACTCATGCCCTGAATCATCTGCCCAGAAACTCATGCCCTAAAACTCATACCCTGAATCATCTGCCCAGAAACTCATGCCCTGAATTACATGCCCTGAAATACCTGCCCTGAATCTCATGCCCTGAAACTCATGCCCTGAATCTCATGCCCTGAAACTCCTGCACTGAAACTCATGCCATGAATCTCATATCCTGAAACTCACGCCCTGAATTACATGCCCTGAAACTCCTGCCCTGAAACTCATGCCCTGAAACTCATGCCCTGAAACTCATGCACTGAAACTCATGCCCTGAATCATCTGCCCAGAAACTCATGCCCTAAAACTCATACCCTGAATCATCTGCCCAGAAACTCATGCCCTGAATTACATGCCCTGAAATACCTGCCCTGAATCTCATGCCCTGAAACTCATGCCCTGAATCTCATGCCCTGAAACTCCTGCACTGAAACTCATGCCATGAATCTCATATCCTGAAACTCACGCCCTGAATTACATGCCCTGAAACTCCTGCCCTGAAACTCATGCCCTGAAACTCATGCCCTGAAACTCATGCCCTGAATCTCCTGTCCTAAAACTCATGCCCTGAATCTCATGCCCTGAATCTCACGCTCTGAAACTCGTGCACTGAATCTCATGACCTCAAGTTACTGCACTGAAACTCATGTCCTGAATCTCATGTCCTGAAACTCCTGCACTGAAACACCTGCCCTGAATCTCCTGCCTTGAAAATCATGACCTGAATCTCATGCCCTGAATCTCATGCTCTGATACTCGTGCACTGAATCTCATGCCCTCAAGTTCCTGCACTGAAACTCAAGCCCTGAATCTCATGCCCTGAAACTCATGCCCTGAACCTCATGCCCTGAAACTCAAGCCCTGAATCTCATGCCCTGAAACTCCTGCCCTAAATCACATACCCTGAAAGTCCTGCCCTGAATCATCTGCCCAGAAACTCATGCCCTGAATTACATGCCCTGAAATACCTGCCCTGAATCTCATGCCCAGAAACTCATGCCCTGAATCTCATGCCCTGAAACTCCTGCCCTCAAACTAATGCACTGAAACTCATGCCCTGAATCTCATGCCTTGAAACTCCTGCCCTCAAACTCATGCACTGAAACTCATGCCCTGAATCTCATGCCCTGAAACACCTGCACTGAAACTCATGCCATGAATCTCATATCCTGAAACTCACGCCTTGAATCACATGCCCTGAAACTCCTGCCCTGAAACTCCTGCCCTGAAACTCATGCCCTGAAACTCATGCCCTGAATCTCATGCCCTGAATCTCGTGCCCTGAAACTCCTGCACTGAAACACCTGCCCTGAATCTCCTGCCCTGAAAATGAAGCCCTGAATCTCATGCCCTGAATCTCATGCCCTGAAACTCATGCCCTGAAACTCATGCCCTGAATCTCCTGTCCTGAAACTCATGCCCTGAATCTCATGCCCTGAATCTCATGCCCTGAAACTCCTGCACTGAAACTCATGCCCTGAAACTCATGCACTGAATCTCATGACCTGAATCACATGCCCTAAAACTCATGCCCTGAATCATTTGCCCATAAACTCATGCCCTGAATTACATGCCCTGAAACACCTGCCCTGAATCTCATGCCCTGAAACTCATGCCCTTAATCTCATGGCCTGAAACTCCTGCCCTCAAACTCATGCACTGAAACTCATGCCCTGAATCTCATGCCTTGAAACTCCTGCCCTCAAACTCATGCACTGAAACTCATGCCCTGAATCTCATGCCCTGAAACACCTGCACTGAAACTCATGCCATGAATCTCATATCCTGAAACTCACGCCTTGAATCACATGCCCTGAAACTCCTGCCCTGAAACTCATGCCCTGAAACTCATGCCCTGAAACTCATGCCCTGAATCTCATGCACTGAATCTCGTGCCCTGAAACTCCTGCACTGAAACACCTGCCCTGAATCTCCTGCCCTGAAAATGAAGCCCTGAATCTCATGCCCTAAATCTCATGCCCTGAAACTCATGCCCTGAAACTCATGCCCTGAATCTCCTGTCCTGAAACTCATGCCCTGAATCTCATGCCCTGAATCTCATGCCCTGAAACTCCTGCACTGAAACACCTGCCCTGAATCTCCTGCACTGAAAATCATGCCCTGAATATCATGCCCTGAATCTCATGCTCTGAAACTCATGCCCTGAATCTCATGCCCTGAATCTCCTGCACTGAAACTCATGCCATGAATCTCATATCCTGAAACTCATGCCCTGAATCTCATGCCCTGAATCTCATGTTCAGAAACTCCTGCACTGAAACACCTGCCCTGAATCTCCTGCCCTGAAAATCATGCCCTGAAACTCAAGCCCTGAATCTCCTGCCCTGAAACTCATGCACTGAAACTCATGCCCTGAATCACATGCCCTAAAACTCCTGCCCTGAATCATCTGCCCAGAAACTCATGCCCTGAATTACATGCCCTGAAATTCCTGCCCTGAATCTCATGCCCTGAAACTCATGCCCTGAATCACATGCCCTGAAACTCCTGCCCTCAAACTCATGCAGTGAAACTCAAGCCCTGAATTTCATGCCTTGAAACTCCTGTCCTGAATCTCATGCCCTGAAACTCATGCCCTGAATCTCATGCCCTGAAACTCCTGCACTGAAACTCATGCCATGAATCTCATATCCTGAAACTCACGCCCTGAATTACATACCCTGAAACTCCTGCCTTGAAACGCATGCCCTGAAACTCATTCCCTGAATCTCCTTTCCTAAAACTCATGCCCTGAATCTCATGCCCTGAATCTCATGCCCTGAAATTCCTGCACTGAAACTCATGCCCTGAATCTCATGCCCTGAATCTCATGCTCTGAAACTCGTGCACTGAATCTCATGCCGTCAAGTTCCTGCACTGAAACTCATGCCCTGAACCTCATGCCCTGAAACTCAAGCCCTGAATCTCATGCCCTGAAACTCATGCCCTAAATCACATACCCTGAAACTCCTGCCCTGAAACCCATGCACTGAATCTCATGCCCTGAACCACATGCCCTAAAACTAATGCCCTGAATCATCTGCCCAGAAACTCATGCCCTGAATTACATGCCCTGAAACACCTGCCCTGAATCTCATGCCCTGAAACTCACGCCCTGAATCACATGCCCTGAAACTCCTGCCCTGAAACTCATGCCCTGAAACTCATGCCCTGAAACTCATGCCCTGAATCTCCTGTCCTGAAACTCATGCCCTGAATCTCATGCCCTGAATCTCATGCCCTGAAACTCCTGCACTGAAACACCTGCCCTGAATCTCCTGCCCTGAAAATGAAGCCCTGAATCTCATGCTCTAAAACTCGTGCACTGAATCTTATGCCCTCAATTAACTGCACTGAAACTCATGCCCTGAATCTCATGCCCTGAAACTCATGCCCTGAACCTCATGCCCTGAAACTCAAGCCCTGAATCTCATGCCCTGAAACTCTTGCCCTAAATCACATACCCTGAAACTCCTGCCCTGAAACTCATGCACTGAAACTCATGCCCTGAATCACATGCCCTAAAACTCCTGCCCTGAATCATCTGCCCAGAAACTCATGCCCTGAATTACATGCCCTGAAATACCTGCCCTGAATCTCATGCCCTGAAATTCATGCCCTGAATCTCATGCCCTGAAACTCCTGCACTGAAACTCATGCCCTGAAACTCATGCCCTGAATCACATGCCCTAAAATTCCTGCCCTGAATCAGCTGCCCAGAAACTCATGCCCTGAATTACATGCCCTGAAATATCTGCCCTGAATCTCATGCACTGAAACTCACGCCCTGAATTACATGCCCTGAAACTCCTGCCCTCAAACTCATGCACTGAAACTCATGCCCTGAATCTCATGCCTTGAAACTCCTGCCCTCAAACTTATGCACTGAAACTCATGCCCTGAATCTCCTGCACTGAACCTCATGCCATGAATCTCATATCCTGAAACTCATGCCCTGAATCTCATGCCCTGAAACTCCTGCACTGAAACACCTGCCCTGAATCTCCTGCCCTGAAAATCATGCCCTGAAACTCAAGCCCTGAATCTCATGCACTGAAACTCATGCCCTAAATCTCATACCCTGAATCTCCTGCCCTGAAACTCATGCACTGAAACTCATGCCCTGAATCACATGCCCTAAAACTCCTGCCCTGAATCATCTGCCCAGAAACTCATGCCCTGAATTACATGCCCTGAAATTCCTGCCCTGAATCTCATGCCCTGAAACTCATGCCCTGAATCTCATGCCCTGAAACTCCTGCCCTCAAGCTCATGCAGTGAAACTCAAGCCCTGAATTTCATGCCTTGAAACTCCTGTCCTGAATCTCATGCCCTGAAACTCATGCCCTGAAACTCCTGCACTGAAACTCATGCCATGAATCTCATATCCTGAAACTCACGCCCTGAATTACATACCCTGAAACTCCTGCCTTGAAACGCATGCCCTGAAAATCATTCCCTGAATCTCCTGTCCTAAAACTCATGCCCTGAATCTCATGCCCTGAAATTCCTGCACTGAAACACCTGCCCTGAATCTCCTGCCCTGAAACTCATGCCCAGAATCTCATGCCCTGAATCTCATGCTCTGAAACTCGTGCACTGAATCTCATGCCCTCAAGTTCCTGCACTGAAACTCATGCCCTGAATCTCATGCACTGAACCTCATGCCCTGAAACTCAACCCTGAATCTCATGCCCTGAAACTCATGCCCTAAATCACATACCCTGAAACTCCTGCCCTGAAACTCATGCACTGAATCTCATGCCCTGATCCACATGCCCTAAAACTAATGCCCTGAATCATCTGCCCAGAAACTCATGCCCTGAATTACATGCCCTGAAATACCTGCCCTGAATCTCATGCCCTGAAACTCATGCCCTGAATCTCATGCCCTGAAACTCCTGCCCTCAAACTCATGCACTGAAACTCATGCCCTGAATCTCATGCCTTGAAACTCCTGCCCTCAAATTCATGCACTGAAACTCATGCCCTGAATCTCATGCCCTGAAACACCTGCACTGAATCTCATGCTCTGAAACTCATGCCCTGAATCTCATGCCCTGAATCTCGTGCCCTGAAACTCCTGCACTTAAACACCTGCCCTGAATCTCCTGCTCTGAAAATGAAGCCCTGAATCTCATGCTCTAAAACTCGTGCACTGAATCTCATGCCCTCAATTAACTGCACTAAAACTCATGCCCTGAATCTCATGCCCTGAAACTCATGCCCTAAATCACATACCCTGAAACTCCTGCCCTGAAACTCATGCACTGAAACTCATGCCCTGAATCACATGCCCTAAAACTCATGCCCTGAATCATCTGCCCAGAAACCCATGCCCTGAATTACATGCCCTGAAATACCTGCCCTGAATCTCATGCCCTGAAACTCATGCCCTGAATCTCATGCCCTGAAACTCCTGCACTGAAACTCATGCCATGAATCTCATATCCTGAAACTCACGCCCTGAATTACATGCCCTGAAACTCCTGCCCTGAAACTCATGCCCTGAAACTCATGCTCTGATACTCGTGCACTGAATCTCATGCCCTCAAGTTCCTGCACTGAAACTCAAGCCCTGAATCTCATGCCCTGAAACTCATGCCCTGAACCTCATGCCCTGAAACTCAAGCCCTGAATCTCATGCCCTGAAACTCCTGCCCTAAATCACATACCCTGAAAGTCCTGCCCTGAATCATCTGCCCAGAAACTCATGCCCTGAATTACATGCCCTGAAATACCTGCCCTGAATCTCATGCCCAGAAACTCATGCCCTGAATCTCATGCCCTGAAACTCCTGCCCTCAAACTAATGCACTGAAACTCATGCCCTGAATCTCATGCCTTGAAACTCCTGCCCTCAAACTCATGCACTGAAACTCATGCCCTGAATCTCATGCCCTGAAACACCTGCACTGAAACTCATGCCATGAATCTCATATCCTGAAACTCACGCCTTGAATCACATGCCCTGAAACTCCTGCCCTGAAACTCATGCCCTGAAACTCATGCCCTGAAACTCATGCCCTGAATCTCATGCCCTGAATCTCGTGCCCTGAAACTCCTGCACTGAAACACCTGCCCTGAATCTCCTGCCCTGAAAATGAAGCCCTGAATCTCATGCCCTGAATCTCATGCCCTGAAACTCATGCCCTGAAACTCATGCCCTGAATCTCCTGTCCTGAAACTCATGCCCTGAATCTCATGCCCTGAATCTCATGCCCTGAAACTCCTGCACTGAAACACCTGCCCTGAATCTCCTGCCCTGAAAATTATGCCCTGAATCTCATGCCGTGAATCTCAAGCCCTGAATCTCATGCCCTGAAACTCATGCCCTACATCACATACCCTGAAACTCCTGCCCTGAAACTCATGCACTGAAACTCATGCCCTGAAACTCATGCACTGAATCTCATGCCCTGAATCACATGCCCTAAAACTCATGCCCTGAATCATTTGCCCATAAACTCATGCCCTGAATTACATGCCCTGAAACACCTGCCCTGAATCTCATGCCCTGAAACTCATGCCCTTAATCTCATGGCCTGAAACTCCTGCCCTCAAACTCATGCACTGAAACTCATGCCCTGAATCTCATGCCTTGAAACTCCTGCCCTCAAACTCATGCACTGAAACTCATGCCCTGAATCTCATGCCCTGAAACACCTGCACTGAAACTCATGCCATGAATCTCATATCCTGAAACTCACGCCTTGAATCACATGCCCTGAAACTCCTGCCCTGAAACTCATGCCCTGAAACTCATGCCCTGAAACTCATGCCCTGAATCTCATGCACTGAATCTCGTGCCCTGAAACTCCTGCACTGAAACACCTGCCCTGAATCTCCTGCCCTGAATATGAAGCCCTGAATCTCATGCCCTAAATCTCATGCCCTGAAACTCATGCCCTGAAACTCATGCCCTGAATCTCCTGTCCTGAAACTCATGCCCTGAATCTCATGCCCTGAATCTCATGCCCTGAAACTCCTGCACTGAAACACCTGCCCTGAATCTCCTGCACTGAAAATCATGCCCTGAATATCATGCCCTGAATCTCATGCTCTGAAACTCATGCCCTGAATCTCATGCCCTGAATCTCCTGCACTGAAACTCATGCCATGAATCTCATATCCTGAAACTCATGCCCTGAATCTCATGCCCTGAATCTCATGTTCAGAAACTCCTGCACTGAAACACCTGCCCTGAATCTCCTGCCCTGAAAATCATGCCCTGAAACTCAAGCCCTGAATCTCCTGCCCTGAAACTCATGCACTGAAACTCATGCCCTGAATCACATGCCCTAAAACTCCTGCCCTGAATCATCTGCCCAGAAACTCATGCCCTGAATTACATGCCCTGAAATTCCTGCCCTGAATCTCATGCCCTGAAACTCATGCCCTGAATCACATGCCCTGAAACTCCTGCCCTCAAACTCATGCAGTGAAACTCAAGCCCTGAATTTCATGCCTTGAAACTCCTGTCCTGAATCTCATGCCCTGAAACTCATGCCCTGAATCTCATGCCCTGAAACTCCTGCACTGAAACTCATGCCATGAATCTCATATCCTGAAACTCACGCCCTGAATTACATACCCTGAAACTCCTGCCTTGAAACGCATGCCCTGAAACTCATTCCCTGAATCTCCTTTCCTAAAACTCATGCCCTGAATCTCATGCCCTGAATCTCATGCCCTGAAATTCCTGCACTGAAACTCATGCCCTGAATCTCATGCCCTGAATCTCATGCTCTGAAACTCGTGCACTGAATCTCATGCCGTCAAGTTCCTGCACTGAAACTCATGCCCTGAACCTCATGCCCTGAAACTCAAGCCCTGAATCTCATGCCCTGAAACTCATGCCCTAAATCACATACCCTGAAACTCCTGCCCTGAAACCCATGCACTGAATCTCATGCCCTGAACCACATGCCCTAAAACTAATGCCCTGAATCATCTGCCCCAGAAACTCATGCCCTGAATTACATGCCCTGAAACACCTGCCCTGAATCTCATGCCCTGAAACTCACGCCCTGAATCACATGCCCTGAAACTCCTGCCCTGAAACTCATGCCCTGAAACTCATGCCCTGAAACTCATGCCCTGAATCTCCTGTCCTGAAACTCATGCCCTGAATCTCATGCCCTGAATCTCATGCCCTGAAACTCCTGCACTGAAACACCTGCCCTGAATCTCCTGCCCTGAAAATGAAGCCCTGAATCTCATGCTCTAAAACTCGTGCACTGAATCTTATGCCCTCAATTAACTGCACTGAAACTCATGCCCTGAATCTCATGCCCTGAAACTCATGCCCTGAACCTCATGCCCTGAAACTCAAGCCCTGAATCTCATGCCCTAAAACTCCTGCCCTGAATCATCTGCCCAGAAACTCATGCCCTGAATTACATGCCCTGAAATACCTGCCCTGAATCTCATGCCCTGAAATTCATGCCCTGAATCTCATGCCCTGAAACTCCTGCACTGAAACTCATGCCCTGAAACTCATGCCCTGAATCACATGCCCTAAAATTCCTGCCCTGAATCAGCTGCCCAGAAACTCATGCCCTGAATTACATGCCCTGAAATATCTGCCCTGAATCTCATGCACTGAAACTCACGCCCTGAATTACATGCCCTGAAACTCCTGCCCTCAAACTCATGCACTGAAACTCATGCCCTGAATCTCATGCCTTGAAACTCCTGCCCTCAAACTTATGCACTGAAACTCATGCCCTGAATCTCCTGCACTGAAACTCATGCCATGAATCTCATATCCTGAAACTCATGCCCTGAATCTCATGCCCTGAAACTCCTGCACTGAAACACCTGCCCTGAATCTCCTGCCCTGAAAATCATGCCCTGAAACTCAAGCCCTGAATCTCATGCACTGAAACTCATGCCCTAAATCTCATACCCTGAATCTCCTGCCCTGAAACTCATGCACTGAAACTCATGCCCTGAATCACATGCCCTAAAACTCCTGCCCTGAATCATCTGCCCAGAAACTCATGCCCTGAATTACATGCCCTGAAATTCCTGCCCTGAATCTCATGCCCTGAAACTCATGCCCTGAATCTCATGCCCTGAAACTCCTGCCCTCAAGCTCATGCAGTGAAACTCAAGCCCTGAATTTCATGCCTTGAAACTCCTGTCCTGAATCTCATGCCCTGAAACTCATGCCCTGAAACTCCTGCACTGAAACTCATGCCATGAATCTCATATCCTGAAACTCACGCCCTGAATTACATACCCTGAAACTCCTGCCTTGAAACGCATGCCCTGAAAATCATTCCCTGAATCTCCTGTCCTAAAACTCATGCCCTGAATCTCATGCCCTGAAATTCCTGCACTGAAACACCTGCCCTGAATCTCCTGCCCTGAAACTCATGCCCAGAATCTCATGCCCTGAATCTCATGCTCTGAAACTCGTGCACTGAATCTCATGCCCTCAAGTTCCTGCACTGAAACTCATGCCCTGAATCTCATGCACTGAACCTCATGCCCTGAAACTCAACCCTGAATCTCATGCCCTGAAACTCATGCCCTAAATCACATACCCTGAAACTCCTGCCCTGAAACTCATGCACTGAATCTCATGCCCTGATCCACATGCCCTAAAACTAATGCCCTGAATTATCTGCCCAGAAACTCATGCCCTGAATTACATGCCCTGAAATACCTGCCCTGAATCTCATGCCCTGAAACTCATGCCCTGAATCTCATGCCCTGAAACTCCTGCCCTCAAACTCATGCACTGAAACTCATGCCCTGAATCTCATGCCTTGAAACTCCTGCCCTCAAATTCATGCACTGAAACTCATGCCCTGAATCTCATGCCCTGAAACACCTGCACTGAATCTCATGCTCTGAAACTCATGCCCTGAATCTCATGCCCTGAATCTCGTGCCCTGAAACTCCTGCACTTAAACACCTGCCCTGAATCTCCTGCCCTGAAAATGAAGCCCTGAATCTCATGCTCTAAAACTCGTGCACTGAATCTCATGCCCTCAATTAACTGCACTAAAACTCATGCCCTGAATCTCATGCCCTGAAACTCATGCCCTAAATCACATACCCTGAAACTCCTGCCCTGAAACTCATGCACTGAAACTCATGCCCTGAATCACATGCCCTAAAACTCATGCCCTGAATCATCTGCCCAGAAACCCATGCCCTGAATTACATGCCCTGAAATACCTGCCCTGAATCTCATGCCCTGAAACTCATGCCCTGAATCTCATGCCCTTAAACTCCTGCACTGAAACTCATGCCATGAATCTCATATCCTGAAACTCACGCCCTGAATTACATGCCCTGAAACTCCTGCCCTGAAACTCATGCCCTGAAACTCATGCCCTGAAACTCATGCCCTGAATCTCCTGTCCTAAAACTCATGCCCTGAATCTCATGTCCTGAATCTCATGCCCTGAAACTCCTGCACTGAAACACCTGCCCTGAATCTCCTGCCCTGAAACTCATGCCCTGAATCTCATGCCCTGAATCTCACGCTCTGAAACTCGTGCACTGAATCTCATGACATCAAGTTACTGCACTGAAACTCATGCCCTGAATCTCATGTCCTGAAACTCCTGCACTGAAACACCTGCCCTGAATCTCCTGCCTTGAAAATCATGACCTGAATCTCATGCCCTGAATCTCATGCTCTGAAACTCGTGCACTGAATCTCATGCCCTCAAGTTCCTGCACTGAAACTCAAGCCCTGAATCTCATGCCCTGAAACTCATGCCCTGAACCTCATGCCCTGAAACTCAAGCCCTGAATCTCATGCCCTGAAACTCATGCCCTAAATCACATACCCTGAAACTCCTGCCCTGAATCATCTGCCCAGAAACTCATGCCCTGAATTACATGCCCTGAAATACCTGCCCTGAATCTCATGCCCTGAAACTCATGCCCTGAATCTCATGCCCTGAATCTCATGCCTTGAAACTCCTGCCCTCAAACTCATGCACTGATACTCATGCCCTGAATCTCATGCCCTGAAACACCTGCACTGAAACTCATGCCATGAATCTCATATCCTGAAACTCACGCCTTGAATCACATGCCCTGAAACTCCTGCCCTGAAACTCATGCCCTGAAACTCATGCCCTGAAACTCATGCCCTGAATCTCATGCCCTGAATCTCGTGCCCTGAAACTCCTGCACTGAAACACCTGCCCTGAATCTCCTGCCCTGAAAATGAAGCCCTGAATCTCATGCCCTGAATCTCATGCCCTGAAACTCATGCCCTGAAACTCATGCCCTGAATCTCCTGTCCTGAAACTCATGCCCTGAATCTCATGCCCTGAATCTCATGCCCTGAAACTCCTGCAATGAAACACCTGCCCTGAATCTCCTGCCCTGAAAATCATGCCCTGAATCTCATGCCCTGAATCTCAAGCCCTGAATCTCATGCCCTGCAACTCATGCCCTACATCACATACCCTGAAACTCCTGCCCTGAAACTCATGCACTGAAACTCAAACCCTGAAACTCATGCACTGAAACTCATGCCCTGAATCACATGCCCTAAAACTCATGTTCTGAATCATCTGCCCAGAAACTCATGCCCTGAATTACATGCCCTGAAACACCTGCCCTGAATCTCATGCATTGAAACTCATGCCCTTAATCTCATGGCCTGAAACTCCTGCCCTCAAACTCATGCACTGAAACTCATGCCCTGAATCTCATGCCTTGAAATTCCTGCCCTCAAACTCATGCACTGAAACTCATGCCCTGAATCTCATGCCCTGAAACACCTGCACTGAAAATCATGCCATGAATCTCATATCCTGAAACTCACGCCTTGAATCACATGCCCTGAAACTCCTGCCCTGAAACTCATGCCCTGAAACTCATGCCCTGAATTTCATGCCCTGAATCTCGTGCCCTGAAACTCCTGCACTGAAACACCTGCCCTGAATCTCCTGCCCTGAAAATGAAGCCCTGAATCTCATGCCCTGAATCTCATGCCCTGAAACTCATGCCCTGAAACTCATGCCCTGAATCTCCTGTCCTGAAACTCATGCCCTGAATCTCATGCCCTGAATCTCATGCCCTGAAACTCCTGCACTGAAACACCTGCCCTGAATCTCCTGCCCTGAAAATCATGCCCTGAATCTCATGCCCTGAATCTCATGCTCTGAAACTCATGCCCTGAATCTCATGCCCTGAAACACCTGCACTGAAACTCATGCCATGAATCTCATATCCTGAAACTCACGCCTTGAATCACATGCCCTGAAACTCCTGCCCTGAAACTCATGCCCTGAAACTCATGCCCTGAAACTCATGCCCTGAAACTCATGCCCTGAATCTCATGCCCTGAATCTCGTGCCCTGAAACTCCTGCACTGAAACACCTGCCCTGAATCTCCTGCCCTGAAAATGAAGCCCTGAATCTCATGCCCTGAATCTCATGCCCTGAAACTCATGCCCTGAAACTCATGCCCTGAATCTCCTGTCCTGAAACTCATGCCCTGAATCTCATGCCCTGAATCTCATGCCCTGAAACTCCTGCAATGAAACACCTGCCCTGAATCTCCTGCCCTGAAAATCATGCCCTGAATCTCATGCCCTGAATCTCAAGCCCTGAATCTCATGCCCTGCAACTCATGCCCTACATCACATACCCTGAAACTCCTGCCCTGAAACTCATGCACTGAAACTCAAACCCTGAAACTCATGCACTGAAACTCATGCCCTGAATCACATGCCCTAAAACTCATGTTCTGAATCATCTGCCCAGAAACTCATGCCCTGAATTACATGCCCTGAAACACCTGCCCTGAATCTCATGCATTGAAACTCATGCCCTTAATCTCATGGCCTGAAACTCCTGCCCTCAAACTCATGCACTGAAACTCATGCCCTGAATCTCATGCCTTGAAACTCCTGCCCTCAAACTCATGCACTGAAACTCATGCCCTGAATCTCATGCCCTGAAACACCTGCACTGAAAATCATGCCATGAATCTCATATCCTGAAACTCACGCCTTGAATCACATGCCCTGAAACTCCTGCCCTGAAACTCATGCCCTGAAACTCATGCCCTGAATTTCATGCCCTGAATCTCGTGCCCTGAAACTCCTGCACTGAAACACCTGCCCTGAATCTCCCTGCCCTGAAAATGAAGCCCCTGAATCTCATGCCCTGAATCTCATGCCCTGAAACTCATGCCCTGAAACTCATGCCCTGAATCTCCTGTCCTGAAACTCATGCCCTGAATCTCATGCCCTGAATCTCATGCCCTGAAACTCCTGCACTGAAACACCTGCCCTGAATCTCCTGCCCTGAAAATCATGCCCTGAATCTCATGCCTGAATCTCATGCTCTGAAACTCATGCCCTGAATCTCATGCCCTGAAACTCCTGCACTGAAACTCATGCCATGAATCTCATATCCTGAAACTCACGCCCTGAATCTCATGCCCTGAATCTCATGCCCAGAAACTCCTGCACTGAAACACCTGCCCTGAATCTCCTGCCCTGAAAATCATGCCCTGAAACTCAAGCCCTGAATCTCCTGCCCTGAAACTCATGCACTGAAACTCATGCCCTGAATCACATGCCCTAAAACTCCTGCCCTGAATCATCTGCCCAGAAACTCATGCCCTGAATTACATGCCCTGAAATTCCTTCCCTGAATCTCATGCCCTGAAACTCATGCCCTGAATCTCATGCCCTGAAACTCCTGCCCTCAAACTCATGCAGTGAAACTCAAGCCCTGAATTTCATGCCTTGAAACTCCTGTCCTGAATCTCATGCCCTGAAACTCATGCCCTGAATCTCATGCCCTGAAACTCCTGCACTGAAACTCATGCCATGAATCTCATATCCTGAAACTCACGCCCTGAATTACATACCCTGAAACTCCTGCCTTGAAACGCATGCCCTGAAACTCATTCCCTGAATCTCCTTTCCTAAAACTCATGCCCTGAATCTCATGCCCTGAATCTCATGCCCTGAAATTCCTGCACTGAAACTCATGCCCTGAATCTCATGCCCTGAATCTAATGCTCTGAAACTCGTGCACTGAATCTCATGCCCTCAAGTTCCTGCACTGAAACTCATGCCCTGAATCTCATGCCCTGAAACTCATGCCCTGAACCTCATGCCTTGAAACTCAAGCCCTGAATCTCATGCCCTGAAACTCATGCCCTAAATCACATACCCTGAAACTCCTGCCCTGAAACTCACGCCCTGAATCACATGCCCTGAAACTCCTGCCCTGAAACTCATGCCCTGAAACTCATGCCCTGAAACTCATGCCCTGAATCTCCTGTCCTGAAACTCATGCCCTGAATCTCATGCCCTGAATCTCATGCCCTGAAACGCCTGCACTGGAACACCTGCCCTGAATCTCCTGCCCTGAAAATGAAGCCCTGAATCTCATGCTCTAAAACTCGTGCACTGAATCTTATGCCCTCAATTAACTGCACTGAAACTCATGCCCTGAATCTCATGCCCTGAAACTCATGCCCTGAACCTCATGCCCTGAAACTCAAGCCCTGAATCTCATGCACTGAAACTCATGCCCTAAATCTCATACCCTGAATCTCCTGCCCTGAAACTCATGCACTGAAACTCATGCCCTGAATCACATGCCCTAAAACTCCTGCCCTGAATCATCTGCCCAGAAACTCATGCCCTGAATTACATGCCCTGAAATTCCTGCCCTGAATCTCATGCCCTGAATCTCATGCCCTGAAACTCCTGCCCTCAAGCTCATGCGGTGAAACTCAAGCCCTGAATTTCATGCCTTGAAACTCCTGTCCTGAATCTCATGCACTGAAACTCATGCCCATGAATCTCATGCCCTGAAACTCCTGCACTGAAACTCATGCCATGAATCTCATATCCTGACACTCACGCCCTGAATTACATACCCTGAAACCCCTGCCTTGAAACGCATGCACTGAAAATCATTCCCTGAATCTCCTGTCCTAAAACTCATGCCCTGAATCTCATGCCCTGAAATTCCTGCACTGAAACACCTGCCCTGAATCTCCTGCCCTGAAACTCATGCCCAGAATCTCATGCCCTGAATCTCATGCCCTGAACCTCATGCCCTGAAACTCAAGCCCTGAATCTCATGCCCTGAAACTCTTGCCCTGAAAATCCTGCACTGAAACTCATGCCATGAATCTCATATCCTGAAACTCATGCCCTGAATCTCATGCCCTGAATCTCATGCCCTGAAACTCCTGCACTGAAACACCTGCCCTGAATCTCCTGCCCTGAAAATCATGCCCTGAAGCTCAAGCCCTGAATCTCATGCACTGAAACTCCTGCACTGAAACTCATGCCATGAATCTCATATCCTGAAACTCACGCCCTGAATTACATACCCTGAAACCCCTGCCTTGAAACGCATGCACTGAAAATCATTCCCTGAATCTCCTGTCCTAAAACTCATGCCCTGAATCTCATGCCCTGAAATTCCTGCACTGAAACACCTGCCCTGAATCTGCTGCCCTGAAACTCATGCCCAGAATCTCATGCCCTGAATCTCATGCCCTGAACCTCATGCCCTGAAACTCAAGCCCTGAATCTCATGCCCTGAAACTCTTGCCCTGAAAATCCTGCACTGAAACTCATGCCATGAATCTCATATCCTGAAACTCATGCCCTGAATCTCATGCCCTGAATCTCATGCCCTGAAACTCCTGCACTGAAACACCTGCCCTGAATCTCCTGCCCTGAAAATCATGCCTGAAACTCAAGCCCTGAATCTCATGCACTGAAACTCATGCCCTAAATCTCATACCCTGAATCTCCTGCCCTGAAACTCATGCACTGAAACTCATGCCCTGAATCACATGCCCTAAAATCCTGCCCTGAATCATCTGCCCAGAAACTCATGCCCTGAATTACATGCCCTGAAATTCCTGCCCTGAATCTCATGCCCTGAAACTCATGCCCTGAATCTCATGCCCTGAAACTCCTGCCCTCAAGCTCATGCGGTGAAACTCAAGCCCTGAATTTCATGCCTTGAAACTCCTGTCCTGAATCTCATGCCCTGAAACTCATGCCCTGAATCTCATGCCCTGAAACTCCTGCACTGAAACTCATGCATGAATCTCATATCCTGAAACTCACGCCCTGAATTACATACCCTGAAACCCTGCCTTGAAACGCATGCCCTGAAAATCATTCCCTGAATCTCCTGTCCTAAAACTCATGCCCTGAATCTCATGCCCTGAATCTCCTGCCTTGAAACTCCTGCCCTCAAATTCATGCACTGAAACTCATGCCCTGAATCTCATGCCCTGAAACACCTGCACTGAATCTCATGCCTGAAACTCATGCCCTGAATCTCGTGCCCTGAATCTCCTGCCTTGAAACTCCTGCCCTCAAATTCATGCACTGAAACTCATGCCCTGAATCTCATGCCCTGAAACACCTGCACTGAATCTCATGCCCTGAAACTCATGCCCTGAATCTCGTGCCCTGAAACTCCTGCACTGAAACACCTGCCCTGAATCTCCTGCCCTGAAACTCATGCCCTGAATCTCATGCCCTGAATCTCATGCTTTGAAACTCGTGCACTGAATCTCATGACCTCAAGTTCCTGCACTGAAACTCATGCCCTGAATCTCATGTCCTGAAACTCCTGCCCTGAATCACCTACCCTGAAACTCATGCCCTGAATCTCATGCCCTGAAACTCCTGCCCTGAAACTCATGCCCTGAAACTCATGCCCTGAAACTCCTGTCCTGAAACTCATGCCCTGAATCTCATGCCCTGAATCTCATGCCCTGAATCTCATGCCTGAACTCCTCCCCTGCACTGAAACACCTGCCCTGAATCTCCTGCCCTGAAAATCATGCCCTGAATCTCATGCCCTGAATCTCAAGCCCTGAATCTCATGCCCTGAAACTCATGCCCTACATCACATACCCTGAAACTCCTGCCCTGAAACTCATGCACTGAAACTCATACCCTGAAACTCATGCACTGAAACTCATGCCCTGAATCACATGCCCTAAAACTCATGCCCTGAATCATCTGCCCAGAAACTCATGCCCTGAATTACATGCCCTGAAACACCTGCCCTGAATCTCATGCATTGAAACTCATGCCCTTAATCTCATGGCCTGAAACTCCTGCCCTCAAACTCATGCACTGAAACTCATGCCCTGAATCTCATGCCTTGAAACTCCTGCCCTCAAACTCATGCACTGAAACTCATGCCCTGAATCTCATGCCCTGAAACACCTGCACTGAAAATTATGCCATGAATCTCATATCCTGAAACTCACGCCTTGAATCACATGCCCTGAAACTCCTGCCCTGAAACTCATGCCCTGAAACTCATGCCCTGAAACTCATGCCCTTAATCTCATGCCTGAATCTCGTGCCCTGAAACTCCTGCACTGAAACACCTGCCCTGAATCTCCTGCCCTGAAAATGAAGCCCTGAATCTCATGCCCTGAATCTCATGCCCTGAAACTCATGCCCTGAAACTCATGCCCTGAATCTCCTGTCCTGAAACTCATGCCCTGAATCTCATGCCCTGAATCTCATGCCCTGAAACTCCTGCACTGAAACACCTGCCCTGAATCTCCTGCCCTGAAAATCATGCCCTGAATCTCATGCCCTGAATCTCATGCTCTGAAACTCATGCCCTGAATCTCATGCCCTGAAACTCCTGCACTGAAACTCATGCCATGAATCTCATATCCTGAAACTCACGCCCTGAATCTCATGCCCTGAATCTCATGCCCAGAAACTCCTGCACTGAAACACCTGCCCTGAATCTCCTGCCCTGAAAATCATGCCCTGAAACTCAAGCCCTGAATCTCCTGCCCTGAAACTCATGCACTGAAACTCATGCCTGAATCACATGCCCTAAAACTCCTGCCCTGAATCATCTGCACAGAAACTCATGCCCTGAATTACATGCCCTGAAATTCCTGCCTGAATCTCATGCCCTGAAACTCATGCCCTGAATCTCATGCCCTGAAACTCCTGCCCTCAAACTCATCAGTGAAACTCAAGCCCTGAATTTCATGCCTTGAAACTCCTGTCCTGAATCTCATGCCCTGAAACTCATGCCCTGAATCTCATGCCCTGAAACTCCTGCACTGAAACTCATGCCATGAATCTCATATCCTGAAACTCACGCCCTGAATTACATACCCTGAAACTCCTGCCTTGAAACGCATGCCCTGAAACTCATTCCCTGAATCTCCTTTCCTAAAACTCATGCCCTGAATCTCATGCCCTGAATCTCATGCCCTGAAATTCCTGCACTGAAACTCATGCCCTGAATCTCATGCCCTGAATCTCATGCTCTGAAACTCGTGCACTGAATCTCATGCCCTCAAGTTCCTGCACTGAAACTCATGCCCTGAATCTCATGCCCTGAAACTCATGCCCTGAACCTCATGCCTTGAAACTCAAGCCCTGAATCTCATGCCCTGAAACTCATGCCCTAAATCACATACCTGAAACTCCTGCCCTGAAACTCACGCCCTGAATCACATGCCCTGAAACTCCTGCCCTGAAACTCATGCCCTGAAACTCATGCCCTGAAACTCATGCCCTGAATCTCCTGTCCTGAAACTCATGCCCTGAATCTCATGCCCTGAATCTCATGCCCTGAAACGCCTGCACTGGAACACCTGCCCTGAATCTCCTGCCCTGAAAATGAAGCCCTGAATCTCATGCTCTAAAACTCGTGCACTGAATCTTATGCCCTCAATTAACTGCACTGAAACTCATGCCCTGAATCTCATGCCCTGAAACTCATGCCCTGAACCTCATGCCCTGAAACTCAAGCCCTGAATCGCATGCACTGAATCTCATGCCCTAAATCTCATACCCTGAATCTCCTGCCCTGAAACTCATGCACTGAAACTCATGCCCTGAATCACATGCCCTAAAACTCCTGCCCTGAATCATCTGCCCAGAAACTCATGCCCTGAATTACATGCCCTGAAATTCCTGCCCTGAATCTCATGCCCTGAAACTCATGCCCTGAATCTCATGCCCTGAA